>NC_047119.1:51366456-51666456 GCF_902500255.1 Thalassophryne amazonica
ATTATCCTTGTCTTTGGGGCAATGTGCTTCCTGTCATGCAGTCATGAGACTTGAACACTACGTAGTGATCCAAGACAAAGACTAAATTTTGGTACATTTTTGGTATATAATTTTGGTCTTTGGTACAAGGTCTCTTCTTTGTTACAAAGTCTCTTCCCAAGATCTTTGGTACAGCTTGATTGACTTTTTTGTCAAATGGAGGGCTACTGAGAGAGATTAAAATGAGGAGTATGACTTGTGAAAAAAACTTCAGCTGGAGGTTGAGGATCCCAGCAGTTGGAGAAGGCCAAGGGATGCACATGTTTAACCTGGCTGTTGGTAGATGGATGGTTACTTTCCCAAGATGAGGATGAAGCAGTTGTCTGCCTGGGTAGTTGCATCCAACAGACTGTCCATGGTGTGGTGGTTGTGCATGCTCCAAGAGCTAACCTGACCATAGTAACCACCCAAGACACCCCAGCTCTGAAAGCTGAGCAACCTCTGCACAATCTCAAAAAAGCAAATCCTGTGTAGGTCCTGAGGTTCATTGGGTTGGTGTTTGAAGTAGATGAGAGTGTACAACTTCACTTGTGCAGGATGCCAGTTCCATAGCAAGTTACTTCCCCCAGCCATGGCTGGTATTTCCAACTGGGATGACTGAGACAATGCAGATGTATTATCAAAGAATACAGGCAGGCTCATGAATGGAATCAAAACCCAGGTTCCTACATTTGGTTGGCCACTGTTAATTCACTTATCTACCTGCTCTGCTGAAAATATCAACCATCTAGGAATTCTACACATTTTGCAGTTACACCTGTAAGCACCAATTCAGGCCAGCAAATGTACAAGTTGACAAGCCAGTGATTTAAAGAGCAGGTGGAGCGTTTCATGTTTGACGTCAGTGGACAAATAAGGATCGAAAAAGAACAGAGGAGTCACATTTCATAAAGCCACTGTGACCTGAAGAGAGAAAGTGAAAAATGGACATGAAAATATGAATCATCCTTCCGACTGTGCCATTTTTATAACCTCCAAAATCAATAACTCACTTTGTTCTGACCAGTGTGTGCATGTACATGCGTGCACAGTGGCCGGCGATGAGGTGATTTGATGGCTATGGACAGAATGTCGGACAGGGTGCAGCCTGAAGAAGCAGATCTGGCTTTTAATATCCCTTTATCATTACCACAATACGTGCATGTGGGCGCCAGACACCAGCACAGGAAATACAGGAGGTGATGCTATCGTCTGTCACTGGCTTGTGTCATTGTCACGCAAAGGCACAGAGAAGAAGGTACGAGAGTTCTTTGCACATTCACGCACATCATCTGTGGAAGTAATTATTGTTCTCAGTAGAGTATAAGAAGCATTTACAATTATAATTTATTGCTGTTTAATATCAAAAGACAATAGAGTTTGACTGAGTCATGTTGCCAAAAGACCTCAAGCTTAGTTTGGATCTGGGGTCCGTGAGAAATTACAGACATACCTCTAACATTCTTGAACAGTTGGTGTAAAAACAACTGTTGAAATAGGTGTAACAACTGTTTAGATCATATAATATCCTGATTTATCTGGGCTGGTAAGCATGCGAGGTAGGAGATGATTTTTGCAAATAAATAGATCTCATGAAGGACTTGGCCTACCTAATCTCATTGGCTACTATTGAGGGGCTAATGCTCAGACGTTTATGCTCTGGTTCACCTCAGCTCAGAGCAATTATTGCCACATTGAGACCATGCTCTCATGCTCCTCCAAGACGTTAGCTTCAGTAAACACTAATCCACCAACTGAAAAATTAACTGTGATAATGCTTAACTGCTAAAAATTTAGCTGAAGCTACCACTAACCATCATTGGACTGGTTGTCTGCCTACGTGGTGGCCATCCAAGACCCAAGCCTATTCCATAGCTATGAAGCCCTATGCCAACTTGAGTTGGCTTGTACCAGGTGCATAGCACTGTGATCTGTTAAATAAATCTTTTCACTTGTGTCAGATGTCTCGATACCAGATGACAGATTAGTTATACAGCTTCTCGGTGGAGTGGAACAGGGAACAGATTGCATAAAAAGGAGACTTCAGCTTAGATGATTTCAGCTGCAGCTTGCCAGAAGGCACATGAGGCCTAGATTTGATCGGGTTAGTTAGTATGAAAATCCTTCTCTGTTCTCCTCCACCATGAAGCTGCATCACTGGCGATAAAAGAGATAAAAGTTTCACTCTGCACAGTTTCTCTGGTTACATTCACAGAAGCTTAGAACTCCTTCAAAGTTGTCATGAGTGTCTTGGTGGCGTCTCTCACTCGTACTCGTATCTACTCCAAACACATTAACCATACAATACTTATCGTAACATAAATGCCCAAGACATTTTCAGTGACTTGGAAATGTTCATGTCGCCATCCTTGGACTTGTCTAAAGAAAAACTGGCTGTAAAAGTGATGATGCAATCGTTAAGTTTAGATTTGTATTGTTTGGTCCAAACACTTATGGCCTCTGGCAAAGGAAAGACTGTGTATTTAAAAAAAATGGCTCCAATTCCTGAATGGTTAATGAGATGTTTTAGTTCACACTACAAGCAAATTGATTCATTTCATTGCAGTTTTGTTGTGTGCAGAAGAAAACCTATAAAAAATGTGCCACTGTCCTGACAATATATATATATATATATATATATATATATGTGTGTGTGTGTGTGTGTGTGTGTGTGTGTGCATGTGCGTGCTGGGCAATAATATCAAAATGGTTTTGTTTGGATGCTACACACACACACAAAATTATAAAATCATTAATCAACATGGCCTAAAATGTTTTTAAGCCTCAAAGTTCTACTTACCATATTTTCTAGATGATCAGACATGCTGTATTTATTTACTTATTTGTTTGGCTGGCACTGCAGCTTAAATTTCTAAGCAACTTGTCAAAAATATACTGCATTCTCAAGAAATGCTGGATTCTCAAAATGCAAAAGATGGAGAACCATGCCCAACCTTTTCTGGGTCAGACTCAAATCGTCACAGTCACCCCTCATACAGTCTACACATATGACAACGAAAAGCTGTTCCTGTATACTGGAACAGTCGATCCACACTCCAGAACAGAAGGTGGCAGTAATGTACCACTGAGCTGGTGCCAACCACTGAATAACAAGAAGAACAGTAAGAAGTTGCAGGAGCCTCTGGTTCTTTTACTGAGTTGTTGATCTGTCCTCTGTGTGTGTATGTGTGTTAGTTTTCTTTGTGGTATTTTCCCCTTTGGTGTGGTTTTGGGGTTGGATTTTGTTCATCTATATGTTGTTTGCCATTGGGTTCAGTAAAATAGATGGATATATATAATATTTATATATATGTATAGTGTAAACAACTTTAGGATCTGCTGGACCCTAGAGTTGTTTGACTCTCAGCTGTTCCCATTTGTACGGAGTCGCCACAGCGGATCCAGAACATTTTATACTCGATGCCCTTACTGATGCAACTCCAGTTTTACCTGTAGACTCACAAACCTGAGTCTTCCTAAGAGGTATCACATTCAAGTACAAACCTGGACCCACTCTACTCATCTTTTGAGATCTGATGGATCAGGCTTAAGCCATCTTGACACTTGCACAAATTTGATCCCGCACTGCTGCACAATTCATCGTGCTAATACGTCCCACATTACGTTGCACTTTGGTTGTTTGACAGCACGTTCATTTAGTAGCCAATGATGCCTTTGCTCTCAGATCGTGGCTGATGAAACAGTCTGTCATTACTCCCAGAATCACAGAGAAATTATCTGCAGCTGCAGGTTTTCTTGTGTGCGTTGTGTGGTGGAGAACATATTTGGAATCATCTGAAAGGAAATAATTATATATATATTATATATATATATATATATATATTATATATATATATATAATGAGGTCTGTTAGAAAGGTTCGACGTTTTTATTTTTTGCAAAAACCATATGGATTTGAATCACGTGTGATTGCATCAGCCAAGCTTGAACCTTCGTGCGCATGCGTGAGGTTTTTCACGCCTGTCGGTTGCATCATTCGCCTGTAGCAGGCTTTGTGTGCGCAGTGGTCCACCCCTCTCATCGGATTTTTATTGCGAATAAATGTCTGAACGATTTGGAGCTTTGCTGCATCAAATTTTTCCAGAAACTGTGAGAGACCTCCAGGTGGACACCATTCGGAAAATTCTATGGCTTTCAGCGCGTAATCCCAAAGTGCCACACTATGTGCCCAAGGGGTGCTATATAAAGGGAGAAAAGCAGGCGGCCAAAGACGGACCCCTGTGGAACCCCAAATTTCATCTCACTAAGATTAGAGGTAGTGTTACTGTACAAAACAGTGAGAATGGCTGGTCAAGTATGACGTCAACCAAGCAAGAGCACTCCCAGTAATCCCAAAATGATTTTCCAGCCTATCAAGTAGAATATGATGATCCACAGTATCAAATGCAGCATGGAAGCTTGTCATCTCACCAGGTGAAGTTGATGGGGGAAGCTCATCAGGAAAAACCACTTGCTGAGGCATGATCTTGGCTCTTGTTACCCACTCCTGTTTTGAACATATACTTTTTAAATATCCACTCTGAATTTTCATTCATTTCTTGCTTGTGGCCTTAGAATTGAGTATCCAAAGCTCTTCTGTTCAGGCCTCCTTTGGTCGTAGACAATGATGGTGCTGTGTACTTTTTACGGTTTCCAGTGTTCTTGATCCAGCTTCTGCAGGAGAGATGAACTCATCCAAACTCAGCACACCTGAAGACCATCCCTGGGAGTTTTCGGTTGGTTTCTCTCTTCATACGGGAACACGTCTCATCAGATTGCTTTTCCAGTTTTTCCTTCCCCTTCTTGAGATCTTCCTTCAGGTTGCTTCTCCATCTGGAGCAATCATCAGTTGTTAGTGCTGATTTTCGAGAGTGTTTGTGTCCTGTTTGCAGGCAACCATATAACTGTGGATGTCCAGCAGATCGTTTCCCAGATGTCTTTTGGATGTACCCATTGACCATATGATGGTGGATGGGCTCATCTAAAGGTCACCATCAGGTATAAACAATCATGTAAACAATCTTCCATTGATTTTTTTTAAGTTTCTAGGCCAAAGAGACAGAGGTATAATCTAATCTAAATTCTAATCTAATCTGACGTTTTTGGATCCCGTGTGTTTTAAAGCAGGAAGGAAAAAAGGAACAAGTGGAGAAGGATGGATTGAGATGGAAAAGGACCTGAGTGGAGATGTGGTTCACATCCAGAGTATCCATGAACTACATTGAACCCATTTATGCTTTGGAAAAACTGAAGAAAAATAATTCATAGAAAAGAAAAGTGTGTTCATTTAGCACAGGCTTTTTGAATTTACACCCATCATCAGGATTACCCAAAAATTTATGAAGTAATTTTCATTAAACGTCTTGAAGAGGGTGGACTACCAACTGACACATGACCCGTTAGACTTTCCAGAAAACGTGTGCCAACATTGCAAAATTAGATTTCATTATTTCCATCAGATTCTTATGGGGAAAAAATGCATGGGTGCCAAATTTGTATTTATGACACAAAAGCAGTTTACTAATGAGTATAAAGATGCACAGCTTTGTGTGGATCTGGTTAATGGTGAGGATCCTATGAAAATGGGTTAAACTCTGGTGACTTTGGGTAGTTTATGAGTGCCCACCCAATTATATTGGTATTTCAAGTACCTTCATCATATGTTACTGTTAATTTGTTAACCTCATGCATGTTATACTTTCCAGAATGATCTTTAAAGAAGTGATCACACTGGGCTTTAATGACAGGTCTTTTTCTTACCCCAAGATACTGTATCATACCAATGCATGATATTTCTGTTGCTGGGCAACAGCTGCTGCTTTGCCTGTAAGTGGCTATTATTTAGAAGTTACCAGGGTACAGTATAGATTTCTATTTTAACCGACAAATAACTGCATCTCATTTTGATCATTTCAAATGAGCCATCATGTAAAGGTCTGGTGTTTCTTTCTCAGTTTATTCTGCCATACAAGACACTAATGCAAAAAGAAAAAGCGGTTCGTGCTTGCAGATTCTACTCCTTAAAAATTGAGTTTCACGTGCGCTACTATTACATCCGATTGGGAAAAAAAACAGCTTTGAAATAAAATTTATGCCAGCCAACAAAACAAAACAAAACAAAACAAAAAAAAAAAACAGTTTCCTTACTAGCGGTAAAATGTTGAAACATTTACTTTAATTCAATTTATTGTGTTGATAGGTTTCTACAAAATTATATTAGTTTAGTTAAAAACTAAAATATTAAGCTCATCTAATTAAATGCACTAGAAAACAATATTTTGTCTTAGAAATATTTCGGTAAACTGAATTTAAATAACGTCTATTTTTTCAGCAATGTGCCACATTTTTTTTCCCATGAACCAAATCAGAATATGAAATATGCACCGTTATATCAAATTAAGTACACTGGAAATAAGTTCTAAACTGTATATCCTGAAAAAAAAAAAATCCCATAATCATTTATGAAGAACTGCATGAATGCCCTAGGTTGAGCATGGCTGGGCACCAAAAACTGTAAACACTGTTAACCAGCAAAAGAAGAAGGGGAAAAAAGGAAAAAGAAAACATTGATAGCTAACATGCCAGGAACAAAATGGATAATTTTATTTTTTTTAGTGCGTAAATCTACCAGTGAGAAGACAGAGTTTGTAGCGACCAAAAAAAAAAAAACGAAAGTAGAGGACGATTTTCATTTGTTCCTTTCCACAGTGCATCCCCGCATCAGCCGGCTGTGCGCGTCAAAGACCCAGACTCATTTTTCACACTAAACAAGAGGTGAGACGAGATGAGAGACTAAATATGTATAAAAGTTTAATTCATATTATTTATGTTAAAATGTTAGTTATGTCAAAGACGTTTAAAAACACACAGAAATGTTTAAATGTTAAAAAAAAACTATGTTTAAAATATGACAAAAGGTAAAAAGAAGAATAGAAAGTTTTTTAAAAACACGTTTAAAATGTTTGAAAAGGGTATAAAATGTGTGAAAGAATAGAAAGTTCTTTAAAAACATGTTTAAAATGTTTACAAAGGCTGTAAAATGTGTAAAAGCATAGACATTTCCTTAAAAACACAAATATATTTAAAATGTGTTTAACATTTGTGAAAGAATAAAAAGAAACATGTTGAAATTGTGTGTATGTGTGTCGGTGGGGAGCGGGGGGGGCAGCTATTCATTTGTTCTCTCAGGGGGGTGGAGGGTGGGGGGCTGACTCTCCCACACTTTGAAACCCCTGGATTAAATGAACTGATTATGTGAAGTGATGTGGTGTTCAGAGTACACACAGTATTGGTTCTGAGGCTCAAAAGTTGCATACATTTCTCTGAAGCTTTTTGGTGTTTGTGTTTCTATTCTTTTTTTAACGGATGCTACTGAATTTTGCTTTGCTAATTGTGGAAAAGCAATTACATTCTAAAGTAGTCACTGAAGGTTATCTTGGGTCAACACAAAGCTTTAATCATAAATTTGATCAAGAGACGAGACTAAAATGAGGTACTTCCATATATACCGGTATTATTATTTTACTAGGTCACTTAAGTTAGGAATAACCATTTTAAATCCCATGGCTAAATTTGATCACTTTTGTTGTTGTTATTATTGAATGGGAGGCAGAGCCTTCAGCTTTCAGGCTCCTCTCCTGTGGAACCAGCTCCCAATTCGGATCAGGGAGACAGACACCATCTCTACTTTTAAGATTAGGCTTAAAACCTTCCTTTTTGCTAAAGCTTATATTTAGGGCTGGATCAGGTGACCCTGAACCATCCCTTAGTTATGCTGCTATAGACTTAGACTGCTGGGGGGTTCCCATGATGCATGATGATGAGTGTTTCTTTCTCTTTTTGCTCTGTATGCACCACTCTGCATTTAATCATTAGTGATTGATCTCTGCTCCCCTCCACAGCATGTCTTTTTCCTGTTCTCTCCCTCAGCCCCAACCATTCCCAGCAGAAGACTGCCCGTCCCTGAGCCTGGTTCTGCTGGAGGTTTCTTCCTGTTAAAAGGGAGTTTTTCCTTCTCACTGTCGCCAAGTGCTTCCTCACAGGGGGTCGTTTTGACCGTTGGGGTTTTTCCGTAATTATTGTATGGCTTTGCCTTACAATACGAGGTCTATTAGAAAAGTATCCCGACCTTATTATTTTTTTCAAAAACCATATGGATTTGAATCACGTGTGATTACATCAGACATGCTTGAACCCTTGTGGGCATGCGAGAGTTTTTCACGCCTGTTGGTTACGTCATTTGCCTGTGGGCAGGCTTTGAGTGAGGAGTCGCCCACCCTCTCGTCGATTTTCTTTCATTGTTTTAGGAATGGCTCAGAGGACTGTTGCTTTGTTTGATCAAAATTTTTTCAAACTGTAAGGCACAACTGAGTGGACACCATTCGATAAATTCAGCTGGTTTTCGGTAAAAATTTTACGGCTGATGAGAGATTTTGGTCTGGTAGTGTCGCTTTAAGACGGCCCACGGTTGCCTGATGGCGATCTGCGCTTCGAGGCGGCAGCGTCTCGCCGTTTCAAGTTGAAAACTTCCACATTTCAGGCTCTGTGGACCCAGTAAGTCATCAGAGAACAGAGAACTTTCAGAAGAAGTCGGCATGAGGAGTTTATTCAGACATTCCATTGTTAACGGACATTTTGTAATGAAAGAACGTGCAGGCAGAGTTGGATGTCGGGCCAGACCCGACCGCAGGGGTTCACGACAGGAAAAACACCTCCGTTGGAAACCTTAACGGGCAAGTTGGAACATGCCCAAGCTGTTAAACAATTCTCAGTTACTCACTTGTTGAAAGCCATCAAAAGCCGCCCTGAATTTTACAAATGGTTTTCAACACGGAGATGTTTTTCCTGTCGCGGTGCCACAGATCGCCGAGTCGTCCCGGGAAACGACTCGGCGAATTTGCGCGCACGTCTTTCATTAAAAAATGGCCTTAAACAGTGGAAATGTCCGCATAAAGCCTCATGCTGGCCTCTTCTGAATCTTCTCTGTTCTCTCACGACGTCCTGGGTGAATTAAGCCTTAAATTAGGATGTTTTCAGGTCGAAACAGGCTGACGACGGCGCCTGGAAGCGCTGAGCGATGTCCCGCTCCGTGGGAAGTCCTTACGCGACAGAAACACCCCATAATCTCTCATCAGCCCGTTAAACTTTTCACCGAAAACCAGCTTATTTCCTCGACTAGTGTCCACTCGGATATTCCTCACAGGTCCAGAAAAAATGTTGATAAAGCAACGCGCGCCGTCTCGAGCAGCGTGTGAAACAAAGGAATTCAGCCGAGAGGGCGGTGACCACATCTCACTCAAGGCCTGCTCCACAGGAAATGACATCACCGACCACGCGTGAAAAAACTCACGCATGCGCACGAGGGTTCAAGCATGATTGGTGTAATTACACGTCATTCAAATCCATATAGTTAAAAAAAAATAAATGGGTCGGTTTATTGTCTAAATAGACCTCGTATAAAGCGCCTTGGGGCAACTGTTTATTGTGATTTGGCGCTATATAAATAAAATTGATTTGATTTGATTATATTATTCATGTTATTATTATTATAAGATTGAAAAGCAAACACTTTTAAATAAATTTTTTATTGACATTCGAGATCCCAGCTGTGGAACATTTGTTCTCTTATATATGACTTGAGCTTTGAGTCCATGTAGAATTTCTTTGTAGCACAGGTGGATCAATTGGATAAGGAGCTCAACTGTCAATATGTAGATCTGGGTTTGAGTCCTGTCATGCCATCTGTCTGAGTGCTTGGGACAAGATACTTAATCTACATTGTGAAGTCCATCCACCTGTAAATGCAAACCAGTCTCAGCTGGGGAAGTAAGCTCCACAGGACTAGAGTCCCATCCAGGTGGATATTGTAAACTCTCATCTGGCAGCTTTACAGTCCACCTGGATAGCTGCAGAGGCCCACACTCATACATGTCAACCCCTTTGAGTTCCACCTGTATACCCAAGTGAGAAAATCCATAAAATCAACACAAATCCTTATAATAACTCCAAATCGCACCAAAATCAGTTTTATTAGTCCTTTAAATGTGAGAGGAAATCGGAGCACCTGAAGAAACCACACCAACATGGGGAGAAACATTGCAAACTCCAAACTGAAGCCACAGTGTGAATCGAAGCAATGACCTTCTTGCTCTGATGGCAACATGCACTAACCACTAAACTAGTGTGCTTATTAATCTATAAGATTACAGACAGATATCGGGGTGGTGGCCAAGTGGTTTAGTGCCACTGGTTTCAGTAACAAAAATTCCTGGTTTTGAACCCCACCCCTGCCACATTCACTGTGTAATGTGACGTGTTGCAGCAGGAAGGGCGTGTACAGCTTGTGCCAAATCACAATGCAGACCCTCCTTGCATCTGCTGTGGTTGACCCTGAGTGAAATCAAGGGAGCAGCCAAAGGACTTAATATATTTGTACATTTTACAAAAAAAAAAAAAGGTTTATATCAGCATGGTCATGCCAAATTCAACATGAAAAAGACAAGCAAATTACAGATTATATTTTTAATTACAGGTTTAAAACTGTAAAATTGCAAACCATTTACATATTCATTGTAATTTTGGACAGAATTCCCCCTGGCAACCACAGCTGACAGAATTTTTCTGTAAAAACAATCTGGATTTTTTTTTACAGTTGTAAAGCTGAATTTTATTTCTTGTAAACTAAAACAACCCATCACCCACATCACGTTTGTCTGCTTATCTTTTATTTAAAACAGAAAAGTCACAGACAAGTACAAGAGTGTACAGTTTATAACTGTTCATATTTTAATCTGGAATGAACGAACTGAACTGAAGAAAGAGTGAAATCATTGAATTATCTTGACAGTGGTGCGATCATAAACGTCTTAAAGCGTGTTTTTATGTTGGACACCGTTTCTGTGCTGTGAGCATAATTGACGTGAAGACACGCATGCAATTAAACATCGTCAAAAGATTATGAAAGTTATTTTTTAATGTCATGTATTGAACAACCAACATGCCATTATTTTTGTCTGGGAGCAACTGCAGTACATCTGTCAGCGCTGCACTGAGTGAGTGGTGCTCCCCGCGCCAAGGGACACAAATTCTGAAGGGGAGAGAACCACTTTGGCACAACACCGGCAGACCAGGCTAGAAGTTACAGTAATGCGCAGACTCGGAAAACAAGCATCCGGTTTACAATCCTTTGTTTAGACAATGTGTTTTTTTGTGACGATCATTTGACGATGTTTAAGAAAAACAACAGTAAAATAAATTTACAACAGAAAAACCTGAATATCCGTAAGACTTTATTTGTACGTCCTTATGACTCTGAAACTCGGAAAAATCTGTATAATTTACGGACAATCCGGATAGGTTGACATATATGCACACTTCGTGAACCACTGTTCTAAAGTACAACTATAAATGTGCATCTGCTGTCATGGATGCACATCAAAGAAGAAATCAGCCTTTTATTGTCCAAATAATAATAGATAGAGATTACAGCAAGTAAGTATTTAACATGTCACCATTTTCTCCTCCGTAAATACCAGTGTTGTGGAAAGTTGACAAGTTACTTTTTTAGTTACTTTTTTAGTTGCTTTATACAGGTGCTTTATGCAGTTACTTCATTAGCAGCTTTATGCAATTACTTTATTAGAATCTGCAGAAAACTTGCAACTAATAAGTAATGTAACGAATAAGGTAACAAGTAATCTAACTTGGTTACTCGTAAGAATGAGCAATCAGAAAAGTAACTAATCAGCAAAGTAACTAATAGTTACTTTTCTGAGTACTAAATCTTAAAAATAACCAAATTAGATTATGAGTAACTTTATTAATTACATTCAGCAGCTGCCGACAAGGTGTCCGCAGCTGCTAATGAAGTAAATGTAAGAAGTAACTGTAAAATATAACTGTATAGATTAACTAATGAAGTAACTGTTGGGGAAGTGTAATGACACGGACCCACAACAGGGGCGCAAATGAACGTCAATGGGTAGTCAAATAAATACAATTTATGTGGCAAATGTGCACAACAGGTCGAATACTATTTTAGACAGTCAAGTACAAATGTCAACAGGTGACGTGTGGGCAGGTCCGAGGGTAGGAGACGCCTATCCAGAGAAGAGCCGGGGCCCACAAGGTTCTGCCGCCAACGAAGACCTGCAGCAAACCGAAGCCACCAAGTCCCGAGTCCCCAGGTGGCCTCTACTTCAGCTGTCAGATCCGGTACTGCTGGCAGGAACAGAAGACAGGTTAATGGTGGGTGTGTGCACACCCAGCAGAACAATCAGCAATTCAGTTCAGTTCCTTTTGTGGGAGAATCTCTACCCTCCGACACAAAAACACAGTAGTGCAGAGCCTGAGAGCTACTTATCCATTTTGGCGTGAGGGGTGAAGAACGTCACTCCTACACGGACCACAAAACTCAGCACCAGCTGAAAGCAGTCACCAGGATCTCCTGCAAACACTCAGAAAAAGATCAGGTGCGTACGGCACAGTCAAAAACGGCTGAGAGGTTACCTGAGTGGTAAACTGATATCTCGGCAGAGATGTGGTGTCTCCTCCAGTCTTATATGGATGGGATGATAATGAGATGATTTCTGACAGCTGGTAAGTCCTGGCTCCTGGGTTTTGACTGCGCCCTCTGGTGCCTGAAACCCGACTACAGGCAGAGCGCCCTCTGGCGTTGGCCAGCAGTACCTCCTCTTCGGGCGGACCACATAACAGTAACTTTCCAAAGTTACTTTCCCCAACACTGGTAAATACAGGGTGGCCCAATAAAATGTTACCACTTTTGTAATTCGTACAATTAGAGAGTGTACTACAAAAGCCCACAGACCATTGAGGCCCTGAAGACGAAGATTCCCTCTTGAGATGTGTGACAATGTCATCACAAACTTCAATGTGTGTGTTGCAGCTGTAATCCAAAGAAGAGGAGCGTGGCTTGAACATGTCATCAGTTATTGAACTGTGCGGAAAACAAGACAAAGTGGGAAATCTTTGGTATCAAATGTTAATTTGATGCTTCTGTTACAAGTCTGTCAATAATTTTTTGAATAAGTTCTCATTTCAAAAACCTGTGCACAATCAAAAAGTGGTAACATTTTATTGGCCCACCCTGTGTATTTCTAAGTTACTATTGACAGGAAATTTTCAACAAATGTCAGTAACAACCCATGTAATCCACACATACAAAGAAATCAAACCATAAATGTCCAAAAATTAAGTTATGTATAATAATGTGAAATGACACAGTGAAAAAGTATTGAACACCTGAAAAAAGTGAGGTACAAAAAGACATGGAAAGCCAGACACAAACTGAAATCTATCAGCAATTAGAAAGAAATCCTGCCCCTTGTCAGTGTAAATTAATATCAGCTAGTTTGGTCTCAACTGATGGTCTATAAAAAGATGTCTCATTCCGAGGTGCCACACAGAAACATCTCATGATGGGTAAAACAAAGAGCTCTCTCGAGATCTTCCCAACCTTATTGTTGCATAACCTACTGATGACTGGTTACACAATGATTTCTAGACATCTGAATGTTACAGGTGAACACTGTGGGGCCAAAATCTGCAAGCAGAAAGAATGTCATTTCACTATAAACTGGACATGACCAGGTGCTCCTCATAACATTTCTGACAGAGGAGCGAAAAGAATTATCAGAAGAGTTGCCTAAGAGCTAAGGACCACTCACAGAGTTCTTCAGAAAGACCTGGAATTAGCAGGTACAATTGTTTCAATGAAAATAATAAGTAATGCACTTAACCGCCATGGCCTGTATGCACGCTCACCACAAATACTCCATTGCTGAAGAAAAAGCATGTTGAAGCTTGTTTAAGTTTGCATAACATTTAGACAAACCTGTGAAATACTGGAAGAAGACAGTCTGGACAGATGAGACCAAAACTGAACTCTTTGGATGTCATAATACACACCATAATGTCACTGCACATCACCCCAAAAATACCATACCAACAGTGAAGTTTGGAGGTGGAATATCATGGTGTGGGGCTGTTTTTCAGCAGATGGTTCTGACAAACCTCATATAATTGTAGGAAGAATGAATGGAAAAGACATTCTTGATAAGCATTTATCAGGATGATGAAGATGAACAAGGGTGGACATTTCACCAAGACAATGATCCCAAACACGCTACTTTAATAAGCTGCTAATGGTCCAGCCAGTGGTGGGCACAGATAACCAAAAAATTAACTTCGATAACAGATAATCAGATAACTGAAAACTTATCTTCGATAAAGATTAAAACGATGAACCACCCAAAAAGGTATCGGAAGTTACAGATAACCGATAACCAATAAATTCCAGTATTGTCTCCGGTGTACTTGCAACTACTAACAAGCTGATTTTGAGTTTTAACAATGCGATCGCTTTTGGAAGCATCAAAAGCGACAACAGACCCAAACAATTGAATCAACACTTTTGTCTTTCAGCGTCCTGCCCCCAGCTGGAAGCTCCAATTTACTACATGGCTTCCAGCACAGATGAAACTGAGAGGAACCAGAAAGCTCAACTCTCTACTCAATCACAATGCTGCAGTCAGGCCGAGGTCTTGGAAAATAAAGCAGTGCTGAGTTATGGTTTGGGTGTATCGAGAAAATACTAATAGAATAACTCCATTAATGTCAATTCTGTCATTTGTGCAAAGTTAAGATATAACATATATCTTTTAATGTTGAATACTGCACTAATTCTGAAGTTTTGTAACAAACACAGACAGATGGCATTCTGGGTAAAATGTGCCTCTGCTACATTGATTGGATGATTCATTCTATGTAGACCAACACATTAATGTGAGGTGTGTCATGTGTTGGTGTTTACAGATAAATGCGCTTTTGTAAAATATGTCATTTTTTATTTGTAAAAAAAAAAGGCATTTTCAAAAAAAAAAGCCAAGTTGTAATTAGATAACCGTCTCTGATATAACCGGTGTCAAAATAATAGAACACTGCCGTGATCTACTGGTGCCAGTGCGAGTTTTGACCCTTTTTCAGCTGATTTTCATTCATCCGAGTATTTTTTGGATCGCACCGAGTTTCAGATTAAATCGCGTATCCTGCATCGTTTAGTATACATGGAATAACGAGCTGCGTTTAACATCTCACGACCGACCACCTCCTGATCGCCAATCGTATGGTCAGATGAAAATCAAACCTGTTTGATGTTCTGGTCAGCCGTCGTGAGGGTATCACGCTGCTGAAGTGCTACAAGCGTCCACCCTCTTGCACTGTGCCTGTGCAAACACCGCAGACCTGTCTTGTAATGTTTTTTTGTTTTGTTTTTAAACTTTGATGTCTCCCATTGAGAGTTTTTGTAAATTAAGTTTGAAAAAAAAGCTTCTGTTTACGTTTTGCTTCTGGAAACACGAGTCCGACGTGTGGTTTTTGAACGTACAATGTGTGTGAGAACATAAATCGGGTGCTCTGAACCTTTACACCGTGGTGATTCTCTGGTACAGTCCTCTGCTCAGCTTCAGTCTGAATACTGCCATGAACACTACTGGCCAGTAGATGGTAGTAGAGATCTTGAAAACTTGCAAACACAAAATTCCAGATAATCTGTGTTGCTACTTGCTACGTTTAAGATGCATGGAATTTAATAAAAGCAAACACAATAACAACATCTATAAACCCAGAGAATATATTCACGAGAGTTTTTAGGCACTAGAGTTTAATGCTGTTGTCCTGATCAGAGGTCTCAAATGCATTCTCCTGTCGTGAACGTACTGAGATGACCCTATCACCCATAATGCACCTGGACACAGCATGCCCACACTAAAACCTTAAAAAGTAGTGCATTACTTTAAAACTAAAACATATATCTGATATTTTCACTTTATAAAACTTCAGAAGTTAATTTAAATAACTTGGCCAAAATAAGTTTGGTTAAAATTTGAACCATAAGTTAAAAATGTATGCCTCTGGATGACTTGGGTGATATTGGTCACGTATCAGTATGGGATTAAAGGAAATTATTATTTTTTTTAGTGACCACTTCTCCTTTGCCTGCAGAGGATAGAGCGGTTTCTTCTAGAAGCAGCTCTCCTCTGTTGTAGAGGGTAGAACTACACATCTGTCACCTTTGTTTACCACGTTAACAGTCTAAAAATTATTGGACAAAAATTTATCAGAAGATAATTAGTCCGATAATGGTTTTCAAAGTTATCTGAAAAGATAATCCGATAATGAAAACTTTATCTTCAATAATTATCAGTTATCGGATTATCGGAAGTGTGCCCACCACTGGGCCCAGCCAATCACTTGACTAGAAATCCAACACAAAATCTATGGAAAGAACTAAAGATCAGAGTTCATGGAAGAGGTCCATGGAAGCTTCAAGTTTCGAAGACTGTTTGTGTGGAAAAATGGACCAAAATCACACCTGAACATTCCATGTGACTAGTTCCCTCCATACAGGAGGTATCTTGAAGCTTCATTACCAACAAATGCTTTTGTACAAAGTATTAAATAAATTTCAGTAAGCATGTTCAATACTTTTTCCCTGTGTCATTCCATTATCACATATAACTTGCTTTGGTTTCTTTGCATGTGTAGATCACTGTAGGTTACCAACATATGGTGAAAATTTCATGTCAATAGAACCATTACAAATATATTTACTGAGAAATATGGTGACATGACAAAACTGTGAGTGGCCTTTTATTCTGACCAGCCTAAGGCAACACCTGTGCTGTAATTATGCTATCGAATAAGCATCTTGATATGCCACACTTGTGAGGTGGGATGGATTATCTCGACAAAGGAGAAGTGCTCACTAACATAGATTTAGACAGATTTGTGAACAATATTTGAGAGAAATGGGCCTTTTGTTTATATAGAAAATGTTTTAGATCTTTGAGTTCAGCTTATTAAAAATAGGAGCAAAAAACAATTCTTGCGTTTATATTTTTGTTCAGTGTGTATATATATATATATATATAGAGAGAGAGAGAGAGAGAGAGAGAGAGAGAGAGAGATATGCGCACAGTTTGATCACATTGCCTTTAGGGTTCAAGCCTTAGATCAGCCATCAACATTAATTCACCAATATTCTCACCAACACGTGATGTCTGAGACAGAGAGAAGTGGTGATGCGCAGCCCTCATTAAGAGCAGCGTTCTGTCAGGTGGACAAGTATAAAAGCATTCCTATTGAGCCTCAGCTGAAGCTATCGATCAAAATCTGCAGACGCGGAAAATATCATTCATCAAAAGAAACGCATGAAAAACAGCTGTCAGAAATTCTGCCCTGCAGTTGTTTGTTATGTGCTGCAAATGGAGGTGCAGTTTCATATACAGCATGCACGCAACTCATGAATCATTTATGCTTGCATGAATATGAAATTCAGAGTATGTTCTTGCTCAAACAAAATATGGGAACATTGATGAAAGAAAAAGTTTTAAAGAGCTGTCATGAAGTAAAGCAGCGAGTGCTGTTGCACAAACACATGACACACACACACTGGTGTTCTCACCGGTGTCAATCCCGAAGCAAGTGGTGTGGAACTTTCCCATGTAGAATTCCAAACCTATGATGGCGAACATGACTATGGCAAAGAACAGCAACAGGCCAATCTGAAGCAGAGGAACCATGGCTTTCATGATCGACTTCAGCACCACCTGGAGACCTGATGGACAGATTTAAGAAGGGGACAAATGTGTTTGTGTGACTCTGAAGGTGGCATTATAGAAAAACAGCAATGTTTTTGATGATCTGGGCCCTATCTTGACAAAGTGCATAACGCAGGTGCATTTAGAATGTGTCCCAAAGTGATGTTCAGCTGGTCTTGTGCAGTGCAGAACCTAAGATTTGACAATATAGGAGGAATATTACAATCACAACACCCCGACAGATGATTATGTGGGTTATGTAAGAACTACGGTGCACAAATTTTTATATGTTTAACTACAAACACTAAATGAGCACAGCCAAAGCTATGACAAAACAGTGTGTCCATGAATGCAAGATGTGCATGATATGAGGCAATGAGCTGGATTCGTGCAGGGAGTGATGATGTAACGCACTCAGTTTCTATCATACCATGAGTACACAGTTGCACAACTATAGCATAACCTTAGTTTAGAACAACGCCCCCAGATGACCAGAAGGCTAAGGTAAGCTGCTAACTATATAACTAGTCATTTTAAAATGTTTCTTGAGGTAAACGTGCACATGATAACCTCCACAGAGATCCTCTTCATGCTAACACACATTGCATTTACATTTTCACCTTTTCAGTGGTAACAAGAAGCAGTTTACTGTGAATTTACCGTATCCGCCCGCTGGACCACCCCTTGCCGAGGATCAACCCAACTCGATTTTTGAAGAAAGTTGGTTAAAGGCCTACCTGAAATCCAATTATGTTTCATTAAAGTTTATTAAATGGCCACCCTAAGACAAGTTAATTTTGTGACCCCCAACATATTGTAAAAAGCAAAAAATAATGAGTTTACACCATGTTTTTTGCATCTTTTCTGCGTCATACCTGTGACGATGTCGGAGTGTGCTGGTCATCATCATCATAACAATGACATCAATTTGAAAGTTTGCAATCCGAGAGATGCAGCGCACACTGTGACGGACTAAGTAAACTGATTAGAAGGGATTTAATTAATCATTTGTTTGGTAGCAAAAAATCATCTAATGCGTTGGTTTTTGGTGGATTTCGGGCCTCTGAGAAAATGATTGGACACACAGCCTGTTGGTTTGGAACACCTCTGGATGCGACCAGAAGAGTGAAACATGGCCCATGCCTCACGTCACCTCCTGCAGTCTGCTGCTGCAGATGGAATTCTGCTGTGACGGGTTTTCAGCTGTCGACATGAGAAAGCAACTTAATGTCGACTGGATGTCCACTGGCAAGCGGCGAACAAGGACAGGACAAAACAAACATGGAACCATCTGGAAGGTTTTCTGCAGGATGTCCGCTCAAAGTTTTGATCATGTATACAATTAATTTCTGATGGATTCGCCAGACATTAGCTGACAAGGAACACATTTAATAAATGAGAAAAGGATTTGTAACAGACAAAAACAGATGCACACAAATTAATCTAGGACCTAGCTTAGACATTTATGTACATCATTTATGAGAGGATAAGTCAACTGTTTCTAGACTAATATAACCCTAATGAACAACTTGGGATATGTGACAAAATCTCTGTCTGGGACAAACAGCCTGAAAATGACCACACCCTTTTGTTGTCCCAAGTGTTACTCCAAATACAGCTGTATTTTCTAAAATGCTGCAGTTACAGATTTTCCAAGGCAAAAATGTTCAGAATGACCAATACATGTTTAATAGTGTCATTGAAGAGTTTAAAATTTCTAATTTTGATATTTTAAGAGAAAACCGCAAGAAAACATTAGGTCAAATGACCTACGTACAGTCCGGAATCGCCACATATTTAGTAACTTAAACTTTCTGGGTTATTGGCTGTTGGGAAATTTGCCTGAATACTTTAAAATATTTAAAATCTCTAGATAAGCAACAAGTTTTGTTTTGTATTTATCACTTTAAATCAATATTCCAATGATGACAATATGACAAATAAAATTTCATTTTGTTTGGCAAATGTTTGTTGTCCTTTCGATGTACGGTAATAAGTTGACGCACTAATTTTAGGAATTCTTTCTTAAAATATCAAAATAGAAATTTTACATTTGTACACTTTCTCCAAACGTACTCAGGACAAAAAAGGGCGTGGTCATTTTCGGGGTGTTCATTCTGGTTGAGATTTTGGCACATATCCCAAGTTGTTCATTGGGGTCATATTAGTCTAGAACATTTGAGTTTTTCCCTCCTAAATGATCTGCATACATGTCTCAGCTCTGTCCTCTACTAAATGAGTAATTTGTGATTTATTTTTTTAGTTGTGATAAAAGACATTTTATTGAAAAGGCTGTAATATTGGCGGTGCTCATGTTCATGCATCAGCCCACCCCCTTTTCAGGCAAAATTTGGAATTTTTTGTGAATATGGTATTTTGTCAGTAAGAGTGTTGTAAATTGACACTGCACCAATTAAATTTGTTTTTGTCCTGAGTGAAGACGTGAATCTAAAAACATCTAAAAACAGAGTCTAGCTTGAAAAATGTCAGAGTTCAAGGTATTCATTTACACTCAACAAAAATATAAACGCAACACTTTTGGTTTTGCTCCCATTTTGTATGAGATGAACTCAAAGATCTAAAACTTTTTCCACATACACAATATCACCATTTCCCTCAAATATTGTTCACAAACCAGTCGAAATCTGTGATAGTGAGCACTTCTCCTTTGCTGAGATAATCCATCCCACCTCACAGGTGTGCCATACCAAGATGCTGATTAGACACCATGATTAGTGCACAGGTGTGCCTTAGACTGCCCACAATAAAAGGCCACTCTGAAAGGTGCAGTTTTATCAAACAGCACAATGCCACAGATGTCGCAAGATTTGAGGGAGCGTGCAATTGGCATGCTGACAGCAGGAATGTCAACCAGAGCTGTTGCTCGTGTATTGAATGTTCATTTCTCTACCATAAGCTGTCTCCAAAGGCGTTTCAGAGAATTTGGCAGTACATCCAACCAGCCTCACAACCGCAGACCACATGTAACCACACCAGCCCAGGACCTCCACATCCAGCATATTCACCTCCAAGATCATCTGAGACCAGCCACTCGGACAGCTGCTGGAATTTCTGCACAAACTGTCAGAAACCGTCTCAGGGAAGCTCATCTGCATGCTCGTCGTCCTCATCGGGGTCTCGACCTGACTCCAGTTCGTCGTCGTAACTGACTTGAGTGGGCAAATGCTCACATTCGCTGGCATTTGGCACATTGGAGAGGTGTTCTCTTCACGGATGATGCGAAGGAGATGTGTTGCACTGCATGAGGCAAATGGTGGTCACACCAGTTACTGACTGGTATCCCCCCCCCAATAAAACAAAACTGCACCTTTCAGAGTGGCCTTTTATTGTGGGCAGTCTAAGGCACACCTGTGCACTAATCATTGTGTCTAATCAGCATCTTGATATGGCACACCTGTGAGGTGGGATGGATTATCTCAGCAAAGGAGAAGTGCTCACTATCACAGATTTCGACTGGTTTGTGAACAATATTTGAGGGAAATGGTGATATTGTGTGTGTGGAAAAAGTTTTAGATCTTTGAGTTCATCTCATACAAAATGGGAGCAAAACCAAAAGTGTTGCGTTTATATTTTTGTTGAGTATATTTATATTGCCCCAAGTCACAACGTAAGTCGTCCTATGGTGCTTCACAAGTGTAAGCAAGGCCCCCCAAGCAAGCATGTAGGCAACAAGAAAAACTCTCTCGGAGTTCCCCTTACTAATCCGAATAGGCTTCCACATGAGAATGTGTTTTGGGAGTTTGCATGTAGGGAGGATGGCGGACTTGCAAACATGGACACACAATAAACAATATGAGACTTCTTTCATGATAAGAGCCTGATAACTGCCAGGGATTGTGCTGCACAAAACAGACTACAGCTTATCCAACTGATTATTTTCATTCTTTCCAAACTTGATGTGAAAACATATTGCATGGCCCTCAACAGCATCCTTCAGGTGACTTACTGGGAATTCCTGATACAAGCTTGAGGGGTCTCAGCACTCTCACCGCACGCAGTGTTCGCAGGTCAAAGTCTGAACCAACTGTGGCCAAGATTCTGCAAACAAACAAACAAACAAGCATGTATTTAAAAACAACACTAAAACTACTGTACATACCTCACATTTTATCTTTAACAATACATGATAAACTAGAGCACCGCACCTGTAGAACACAACCCTCCATCAACACTAGTTTCCACCCTTGTAAAAAAATTTCAAGGTCAAAGTCCTGTTACAAGTGGCTTTTCATAAGCTAAATTAGATGTGAACAATATCAGGAGGATGCATTTAGTTCATGTACTTGAATCTCAGTTTTCTTGTCCACAAACTTCACAATCTGGGTCAGATCTGGATCAAACTTTGCCAGGCGATAGTGAGTGTCAGTCTGCACCTCACTTTCAAATATGAAAGTGATTGGGGCACGCTTGATTAAGATATAATGTAAAATATATATTACATGGGGTTTTCAATGTTAAATTTTAATTTGTCATCGGGATCAGATCTGGATCAAACTTTGTCAGTCAATAAAGGATACCATCCTACAAAACGCTCTCAAATATGAAAGAAATTTGATCTTTTTTGACAGAGTTAAGAATTTTTGAAAATTCATTCAGTGTTAAAGATAGGGATTTTTCCCATTTTCCAAGATTTTTCCTGACTTTGACCTTTGACTTATGACCTTGAAAATTGAATCAGTTCTTGCCTTTCAAGAAATGAATCTTCAGCAAAAAAAAAAAAAAAAAAAAAATCATAATCCTATATGAAAAATTGTGGGCAGCTTTTCACAGACAGACAAACAAACAGGGACGATAATATAATAATATAATAAATACAAACACACAAATTCAACACATTTACAGAAATCAAATTGTCATGAGATTTACAGAAACAAGCAAATTACCACAAAAAGGTAACATTCAAAGTAACAGGTGAAAAATATTTGAATTTAGGTTCTTCTGATGGAACTACAAAAATTTTAATGACAAAAAGAAAAAAAAAAAGACTTTATAAAGAGACTTTCTGGTAGCTGTGCATTTTTTTTATTTTGGACGATAAGTGTTTGAATATAATTGATATTGTGGAATTCACATTCATTTTGAGAAACTGCAATAATTCATGTTCAGTTCCTGCAGGAAACAAGAATGGAATTCCATGTGGGTAAATTATACAAAGCATGAAGTTAAAATTTGTAGTAACATTTCCCAGTTTTGATTTTGTAAGTTATAATTGCAGGCATGAGAATGAGACATCCTGAAAAAATCCTGAATGTCTATTTGGGGGTTGGTGGTGCGGCCCATTTTAGGAGCTTTTGGGTTTTATGCAAAATTACCAGTTTTAAGCCTTATTTTGGCAGCCAAGAAGACGCTTGAAAAAAGTCAGGAGTGGTTTGTCAGATTGTCCTAAAAAAATCCGGTAATTGCCTGTAATTGTGACTTAAAAGCACAAATTTTGACTTCTTTGTCCTACGTTTGCCTTAATATTTTATCTTTGTGACTTAATATTTCAGTTGGGACTTAATAGCTAAAATTTTAAAATTCAGCTCTTAATTTTGACTTATCTTCTAATTATGTCACACAGTTGCCCCCCAGTATCTCGCTGTTGCCCCTCAGTATCTTATTTTATCATTGCAATTTGTCATTGTAACTTGTATCATCGCTACTCAGCCTGACATCACTGATTTCTCATCAACATTGAGTATTTCATCATTTCATTATTGTATCTGTCTTACTGTGAACATCCATCCATCATTTTCTAAACCCCTGGACAGGATGTAGGTCTATCACAGGGATGACACATATAGACAGAGACATATTCACCCTTTTACACCTACAGGTAATTCAGAGTCACCAGTTCACTTAACCTGTATGTCTTTGGCAGTGGGAAGAAGCCGGAGCAACAAGACGGAATTCCAGCAAACACGGTGAGAACGTGCAAACTCCACACAGAAAGAACCAGGTTGGAAGTGAACCTGGGACCATCTCACTGTCAGGCAACAGTGCTAAACACGAAGCCACCATGCCGCCGTCAGCATAAAAATGTTTTTCTTTGCTTTTCCTCTCTTCCTTGCAGAAAGAGTCTAACATATACAGCACTGCATCTCCTAACTTTGCCTGTTTTTAAACCCCTCCATTAAGTACCGTCAGCAATCCCAAAGCAGGCAGAAAATCCCCACAGGCACAATAGCTTTTATGCAGCGGGCGCGATGCACTCATGATTTCACTAAATAAAAAAATTCTTCAAATCAACACACACACACACACACACACACACACACACACACACACACACACACACACACACACACACACACACACACACACACACACACACACACACACACAGAAAGAAACAGATGACAAGAAGGACCTCTTATTGCTCCCTGGTTACTAGTTGGTATGGCAACCAATAAAGCACAGATGTGCTTTTTGGGAATTATCATCACGGGTAGAGGCCTGCAGGAATGAAAGTGTGCATTTTTGCTATATGGACTGTATCATTTTATACAAATTTTATTCACATTCTTTGCAGTTAATGAAATTTGGAGACAATGATGGATTTCCAAATGTTTTAATGTATTTCTTATTACTCAGGTTATGATATCCATGCATTTGTGGTGCTTTAAAGTAATTTGTAAACTTTATGCAAGAAAAGTAGATTTAAAAAAGCAGTGAAGAAAGAAACCAACCGGGACTGAAGGATAAAGCACAGAGTGCAAAACTCTTGTCTCACCATTATCAGTACAATGCCAGTGCACAGTGAAGTTTTGCTGAGTCTGTTTATTTGGTAATTATTTTCGAGTTTGTTTACTGTTACTTTCACATGTGTTATCTCCAAGTCTGTTGTCATGGAGAAGCATGAAAATTTCAGGAAGAAGACAGTCCCATAGCTGAAAAAATGTCTTGCCGTAAGGGACGTTCCCTGCAGTGGAAAACTACACCAGGAGCCGGTGAGTCTTACGGAAATAGCCGCACAGGTTTATCCGATTTTGGAGAAGTGTGACCTCAAAGAGTCAGAGAGAAAGTGACAGCAGGTGATGATGGCAGATGGTTTGCGATCTCAATGGCAGGGGTGTGAGGTTGTTGACACAGAACATGAAACGGTTACCAGTCATTCATGTGAGCGATGTGTATGTTTACCTGCTTATTGTGGACGGACAAATGGAAGAATCAAACAACACAAAATATCACGTGTTTACTGACTATCATATGGAACTCGTAGGATTTGGAAGCACCAAAAGGAGATAATGATTTAATTGTGTGGAACTGGAGGCGCAGCAGACAGATTTCCAACATGGCTGCTGTGTGCAAACACAGGGGAAGTAAAATCAGCGGGATACAGTTGTTTTTCAGAGTTTGTATTTATTACTACTTTGTTTGTGTTTATCCAAACTTATTTAGCTGTATTTCTTTTTTTTTTTTTAACTGAATACACCGTGGGATAAAACGGAGGTGGAGACGGAAATGAATTTGCTGGCGAACCTCTTAAAATTCAGGCAAAAACAAGTAGTGCGCCCCCTGTGGCAATATGTAAGTAACTATATGCATGAGGCCTGGTGGTCACTAAACTGTTGCTTTTTAAAACTAAAAAATGAATATAACCAACAATAAATATTCCTTGTTAAGGGAATTTTACACAGTCGATGTCCAAAAACTGGAAATAAATAAATAAAACGTGCCGAGAAAACATTTTCTCCCACACCAAAAATGATGCTATACAAGAAACGAGTGTAAAGTTGTTGAAACAGCACCTTTATTGTCCCATAAGAGCCAGCATTATTTTGTGTTATAAACTTCTGAATCATTAAGAATTCATGGTTGTCAATTTTTTGCAGAGCCAAAAAAAAATTGTTTTTGTGTGTCCAGGCCAGGAAGACGGTCTAATGAGCACAGAAACTGGCAGATTGCTCTCTCATGGGTCAAAAGAGAACTGCTGCATCAGCTGAAGCAACGTAATATCGTGAGGACTTTTTCATGACTGACAGAATAATTGAGTGCGAGACTGACAGGTGGACTGGACCAGCAACAGCGGTAATTAGGGGGTTGCTCCAGACTGTCATGGTGATGAGAGAGCTGAGTCAGAAGACAGTTTATCCATCAATGGTGAAGAACTCCAAGTAGTACAGAAAGATAAAGAAATGAGTTTGGTTTGCTGGATGGCTGCACTCGGCCTTGGGACAGGACAAGGAACTTGGACAGCAGGAAGGATCTCACAGTAGAAATGCTGCCCTGCCATATTAAACAGAGGTTATCGTTAGGATGTTGTCTGGGTGTCTGTCTTTGATAACTTTTTTGGATGTACCAAATGGGAAGACATTCATGGATAGACCTATAGAATGTAGAGTTTCCAGGGGTTCCAAACTCATGGATAGGCCTACAGAATATTGAGTTTCCAGCGGTTCCAGGCTCATGAATAGGCCTACAGAATATTGAGTTTCCAGGGGTTCCAGACTCATGGATAGGCCTACAGAATGTTGAGTTTCCAGGGGTTCCAGACTCATGAATAGGCCTACAGAATGTTGAGTTTCCAGCGGTTCCAGACTCATGGATAGGCCTATAGAATGTAGAGTTTCCAGGGGTTCCAGACTCATGAATAGGCCTACAGAATATTGAGTTTCCAGGGGTTCCAGACTTGTGGATAGGCCTACAGAATGTTGAGTTTCCAGCGGGTCCAGACTCATGGATAGGCCTACAGAGTATTGAGTGTCCAGCGGTTCCAGACTCGTGGATAGGCCTACAGAATGTTGAGTTTCCAGCAGTTCCAGCCATCCTTCCTCATTTGAGTATACTGAAGAATGTGACTGGTTGACCTGGTCTCACTGTGACCCAGTACTGAATAAGTAGCAGAAAGCAGATGGAAGGATGGGTCTGGGTCTTCAGCCTTTGACTTGAAGAAGTGCCTTGGTGGAGCTTATGGAACCATGAGATCCCCGAACAGCTATGTTTGAGGATGCAGATACCTTTGCAGGACAATGATTATCCTTGTCTTTGGGGCAATGTGCTTCCTGTCATGCAGTCATGAGACTTGAACACTACGTAGTGATCCAAGACAAAGACTAAATTTTGGTACATTTTTGGTATATAATTTTGGTCTTTGGTACAAGGTCTCTTCTTTGTTACAAAGTCTCTTCCCAAGATCTTTGGGTACAGCTTGATTGACTTTTTTGTCAAATGGAGGGCTACTGAGAGAGATTAAAATGAGGAGTATGACTTGTGAAAAAACTTCAGCTGGAGGTTGAGGATCCCAGCAGTTGGAGAAGGCCAAGGGGATGCACATGTTTAACCTGGCTGTGGTAGATGGATGGTTACTTTCCCAAGATGAGGATGAAGCAGTTGTCTGCCTGGGTAGTTGCATCCAACAGACTGTTCCATGGTGTGGTGGTTGTGCATGCTCCAAGAGCTAACCTGACCATAGTAACCACCCAAGACACCCCAGCTCTGAAAGCTGAGCAACCTCTGCACAATCTCAAAAAAGCAAATCCTGTGTAGGTCCTGAGGTTCATTGGGTTGGTGTTTGAAGTAGATGAGAGTGTACAACTTCACTTGTGCAGGATGCCAGTCCATAGCAAGTTACTTCCCCCAGCCATGGCTGGTATTTCCAACTGGGATGACTGAGACAATGCAGATGTATTATCAAAGAATACAGGCAGGCTCATGAATGGGAATCAAACCCAGGTCTACATGTTAGTTGGCCAACTGTTAATTCACTTATCTACCTGCTCTGCTGAAAATATCAACCATCTAGGAATTCTACACATTTTGCAGTTACACCTGTAAGCACCAATTCAGGCCAGCAAATGTACAAGTTGACAAGCCAGTGATTTAAAGAGCAGGTGGAGCGTTTCATGTTTGACGTCAGTGGACAAATAAGGATCGAAAAAGAACAGAGGAGTCACATTTCATAAAGCCACTGTGACCTGAAGAGAGAAAGTGAAAAATGGACATGAAAATATGAATCATCCTTCCGACTGTGCCATTTTTATAACCTCCAAAATCAATAACTCACTTTGTTCTGACCAGTGTGTGCATGTACATGCGTGCACAGTGGCCGGCGATGAGGTGATTTGATGGCTATGTGGACAGAATGTCGGACAGGGTGCAGCCTGAAGAAGCAGATCTGGCTTTTAATATCCCTTTATCATTACCACAATACGTGCATGTGGGCGCCAGACACCAGCACAGGAAATACAGGAGGTGATGCTATCGTCTGTCACTGGCTTGTGTCATTGTCACGCAAAGGCACAGAGAAGAAGGTACGAGAGTTCTTTGCACATTCACGCACATCATCTGTGGAAGTAATTATTGTTCTCAGTAGAGTATAAGAAGCATTTACAATTATAATTTATTGCTGTTTAATATCAAAAGACAATAGAGTTTGACTGAGTCATGTTGCCAAAAGACCTCAAGCTTAGTTTGGATCTGGGGTCCGTGAGAAATTACAGACATACCTCTAACATTCTTGAACAGTTGGTGTAAAAACAACTGTTGAAATAGGTGTAACAACTGTTTAGATCATATAATATCCTGATTTATCTGGGCTGGTAAGCATGCAAGAGGTAGGAGATGATTTTTGCAAATAAATAGATCTCATGAAGGACTTGGCCTACCTAATCTCATTGGCTACTATTGAGGGGCTAATGCTCAGACGTTTATGCTCTGGTTCACCTCAGCTCAGAGCAATTATTGCCACATTGAGACCATGTCATGCTCCTCCAAGACGTTAGCTTCAGTAAACACTAATCCACCAACTGAAAAATTAACTGTGATAATGCTTAACTGCTAAAAAATTTAGCTGAAGCTACCACTAACCATCATTGGACTGGTTGTCTGCCTACGTGGTGGCCATCCAAGACCCAAGCCTATTCCATAGCTATGAAGCCCTATGCCAACTTGAGTTGGCTTGTACCAGGTGCATAGCACTGTGATCTGTTAAATAAATCTTTTCACTTGTGTCAGATGTCTCGATACCAGATGACAGATTAGTTATACAGCTTCTCGGTGGAGTGGAACAGGGAACAGATTGCATAAAAAGGAGACTTCAGCTTAGATGATTTCAGCTGCAGCTTGCCAGAAGGCACATGAGGCCTAGATTTGATCGGGTTAGTTAGTATGAAAATCCTTCTCTGTTCTCCTCCACCATGAAGCTGCATCACTGGCGATAAAAGAGATAAAAGTTTCACTCTGCACAGTTTCTCTGGTTACATTCACAGAAGCTTAGAACTCCTTCAAAGTTGTCATGAGTGTCTTGGTGGCGTCTCTCACTCGTACTCGTATCTACTCCAAACACATTAACCATACAATACTTATCGTAACATAAATGCCCAAGACATTTTCAGTGACTTGGAAATGTTCATGTCGCCATCCTTGGACTTGTCTAAAGAAAAACTGGCTGTAAAAGTGATGATGCAATCGTTAAGTTTAGATTTGTATTGTTTGGTCCAAACACTTATGGCCTCTGGCAAAGGAAAGACTGTGTATTAAAAAAAATGGCTCCAATTCCTGAATGGTTAATGAGATGTTTTAGTTCACACTACAAGCAAATATTGATTCATTTCATTGCAGTTTTGTTGTGTGCAGAAGAAAACCTATAAAAAATGTGCCACTGTCCTGACAATATATATATATATATATATATATATATATATGTGTGTGTGTGTGTGTGTGTGTGTGTGTGTGTGCATGTGTGCGTGCTGGGCAATAATATCAAAATGGTTTTGTTTGGATGCTACACACACACACACAAAATTATAAAATCATTAATCAACATGGCCTAAAATGTTTTTAAGCCTCAAAGTTCTACTTACCATATTTTCTAGATGATCAGACATGCTGTATTTATTTACTTATTTGTTTGGCTGGCACTGCAGCTTAAATTTCTAAGCAACTTGTCAAAAATATACTGCATTCTCAAGAAATGCTGGATTCTCAAAATGCAAAAGATGGAGAACCATGCCCAACCTTTTCTGGGTCAGACTCAAATCGTCACAGTCACCCCTCATACAGTCTACACATATGACAACGAAAAGCTGTTCCTGTATACTGGAACAGTCTGATCCACACTCCAGAACAGAAGGTGGCAGTAATGTACCACTGAGCTGGTTGCCAACCACTGAATAACAAGAAGAACAGTAAGAAGTTGCAGGAGCCTCTGGTTCTTTTACTGAGTTGTTGATCTGTCCTCTGTGTGTGTATGTGTGTTAGTTTTCTTTGTGGTATTTTCCCCTTTGGTGTGGTTTTGGGGTTGGATTTTGTTCATCTATATGTTGTTTGCCATTGGGTTCAGTAAAATAGATGGATATATATATATATATATATATATATATATATGTAAGTCAAACAACTTTAGGATCTGCTGGACCCTAGAGTTGTTTGACTCTCAGCTGTTCCCATTTGTACGGAGTCGCCACAGCGGATCCAGAACATTTTATACTCGATGCCCTTACTGATGCAACTCCAGTTTTACCTGTAGACTCACAAACCTGAGTCTTCCTAAGAGGTATCACATTCAAGTACAAACCTGGACCCACTCTACTCATCTTTTGAGATCTGATGGGATCAGGCTTAAGCCATCTTGACACTTGCACAAATTTGATCCCCGCACTGCTGCACAATTCATCGTGCTAATACGTCCCACATTACGTTGCACTTTGGTTGTTTGACAGCACGTTCATTTAGTAGCCAATGATGCCTTTGCTCTCAGATCGTGGCTGATGAAACAGTCTGTCATTACTCCCAGAATCACAGAGAAATTATCTGCAGCTGCAGGTTTTCTTGTGTGCGTTGTGTGGTGGAGAACATATTTGGAATCATCTGAAAGGAAATAATTATATATATATATATATATATATATATATATATATATATATATATATATATATATATATATATATATGAGGTCTGTTAGAAAGGTATCGACGTTTTTATTTTTTGCAAAAACCATATGGATTTGAATCACGTGTGATTGCATCAGCCAAGCTTGAACCTTCGTGCGCATGCGTGAGGTTTTTCACGCCTGTCGGTTGCATCATTCGCCTGTGAGCAGGCTTTGTGTGCGCAGTGGTCCACCCCTCTCATCGGATTTTTATTGCGAATAAATGTCTGAACGATTTGGAGCTTTGCTGCATCAAATTTTTCCAGAAACTGTGAGAGACCTCCAGGTGGACACCATTCGGAAAATTCATATGGCTTTCAGCGACGATTTTATGGGGATTACACAGATTAAGGAGTGCTCCAGCTGGTTTAAAGACCGCCCACAGCTGCTGAGAGCGCGGCGCACTCCGAGCGCCGATCGACAGGCTGAATCAACCAGATCATTTCCAACGTGAAGGCTTTGTTGATCTGGGACGTCGTCTGACTTCCACAAAAAAAGGCACATTCCACTGTTACAGGAGTTTTTTTTCATGGAAAGAGGAGCGGAGGGATGCGCCACTGTGCCGCTCATGGCGCGGGACAAAACCACCTCCATGTTGGTCTCACAGGACGGCTTTCAGATGGCTCAGACAGCTTATGGTTGCTTTTCAGTCGTGTGAATATCCGAGAAATTGTGCATGAGCTGGACATGCCCCAACATGTCCTGTGAGGCTTCATCACGGCGTTGCTTTGCGCCATGTGGAGATGTCCCGACGCACGGAATTCCTCCGCACGTCTGTCTCAATGTGCCGAAAAAGTGCTGATGTCCATGTCTTCCACAATTTCTGTGCTAGTCAGACAATGTCCTGGATCAACACAGCGTCCAGTTTAGAAATGAACGGCACATTCCACTGTTACAGGAGTTTTGGTCATGGAAAGAGGAGCGGAGGAATTCCGCGGGTCACGGCAGAGCCGCATGGCGCAAAGCAACGCCATGATGAAGCCTCACAGGACATGTTGTGGCATGTCCAGCTCATACACAATTTCTCGGATAGTTACACGACTAAAAAGCCACCGAAAACAGTCTGAGCCATCTGAAAGCCGTCCTGTGAGACCAACACAGAGGTGGTTTTGTGCCGCGCCATGAGCGGCACGGTGGCGCATCCCTCTGCTCCTCTTTCCATGAAAAAAACTCCTGTAACAGTGGAATGTGCCGAAAAAGTGCTGATGTCCATCTGGTTGATTCAGCCTGTCGATCGGCGCTCAGAGTGCGCCGCGCTCTCAGCAGCTGTGGGTGGTCTTTAAACCGGCTGGAGCACTCCTTAATCTGTGTAATACCCATAAAATCGTCGCTGAAAGCCATATGAATTTTCCGAATGGTGTCCACCTGGAGGTCTCTCACAGTTTCTATATATATATATATATATAGTAATGGATTGGTAAAACAGTTGCATTTTCAATCCTTCTTATGAGTTTGATAATGTTTGATGGTGAACTTCTATACTGCCATCACTGAGTCCATCATCTCCTCCTCCATCACTGTCTGGTATGCTGCTGCCACTGCAAAGGACAGGAGCAGACTGAAGAGTACCATCCACACAGCAGTGATCGACTGAAATCTGCCATCCCTACAGGACCTCTACACCTCCAGGGTCCTGAGGCAAGCAAAGAAGATAGTGGCCAATCCCTCCCACCCATGACACAAACTTTTTGTCACCCTCCCCTCTGGCAGATGGCTGAGGTTCAACAGGACCAAAACCTCAGGACACAAAAACAGCTCCTTTCTGTCTGCAGCTAGACTTATAAATAATGCCACAGACCCCCCATTTACTCTGCCCCTCCACTCACACAAAGTACAGATTGATCATCCCTGCACTGAAAGGTACTGCACATCTGCATGCCTTTGCACAGCCCCATTCCACTGTTATATTTATTCAACAGTGAACATAGTTTTGCCTGTTTGTCCATTTGACTCCTTTACTGCTTACAGACATATGAGGTCTGTTAGAAAGCTATCCGACCTTTTCATTTTTTGCAAAAACGATATGGATTTACTTTTTGTTATTTATGCAGCAATTACTTATAGGAGTATCTTTTTTCCTTTTTGTTTGATTTTATGCACCAATGATGCCAGATCAAATTCCTTGTATGTGAGAACTTACTTGGAAATAAATTTGATTCTGATTCTGATGTAGTATCTCTAAAATTCTGATTATTATAGATGTAACATTGCATCATAATTGTTCAGATGCAGCAATGAGATGTAGATGTGAATAGGGCAGCATGGTGGATTAGTGGTTAGCACTGTTTCCTCACAGCAAGAAGGTCGTGGGTTCAATTCCCGTGGCCTTTCTGTGTGGAGTTTGCATATTCTCCCCGTGTGTGCGTGGGTTTCCTACGGGTGCTCCGGTTTCCTCCCACATCCAAACACATGTGGGTTAGGTGGATTGGAGTCTTTAAATTGTCCATAGGTGTGCGAGTGGGTGTAGCTGTACTTGCTTGTCTGTTTGTGGCCCTGCAACAGACTAGCGTCCTGTCCTGGGTGTACCCCGCCTTGTGCTCTATGACTGCTGGGATAGGCTCCAGCCCCCTGCGACCCTTAATTGGACTAAGCGGTAGAAGATGAATGAATGAATGAATGTTTTCAAATAGGTTGGGCAATGTTCACGACTTGGTCTCAAAATCAATGTGTGCCAGAAGTTTTGAACATTTCAAAATTGTCTTTGTGCACTGGCTCACAGCCACGCACAGTTTACAACCATTTTAAAATGTGTTCACTCATTGGCACGCCAGATTGTGTGCCAGTGCAGGAATCAAATTCATGCAAGTGTCAAGGCATCTTTACAGAGAGCAGACTGGCTGCTATCTGCTAGAAATTAAAGTAAGTCCCTTCCGCTGCTTCCTTGTTTGCACTCAGGGTCGCACAGCAAATCCGAGGTGGATCTGGATGTTGAATTGGCACAAGTTTTACGCCGGATGCCCTTCTTGACGCAACTCTACATTACATGGAAAAATGTGGCAGGGGTGGGGTTTGAACCAGGAGCCTTCTACACTGAAACCAAGTGCACTAACCACTTGGCCAGACAGTAAATTTTGCAGAGTAAAATTTACTCTGCGGGGACAACATTTGGTCCCAGTCCAAACAGAGTTAAATACACTCTATCACAGTACTAAATCAACTCTATCACAGTGTAAAATCAACTGTTATTGGAGTAGAGACACTTGATTTGACAACACGGTAGAGCTGATTTCACTCTATAATAGAGTGCACTTTACTGTTTAAACTGGGATCAAATGTTATCCCGGCAGAGTATATTTTACTCAGCAAAATTTACTGTAGACCACCCTTGCCAATCTGCTAGAAATTAAAGAATGAGTGAAAATAATGACTCATGCGCTCAAACTGAAATACTATACTCGAATAAACACGGAGAATAACTATGCTTGAAATTTGTGGGACAAGCAGATCTGTAATGAGCAGAATGGCTAGATTAAGGTAAGCCTAACTATAATGTTTTAAAATAGTCATATTTAAAACTTTATATTTCATGAGGTAAACATGCACAAATTTAGGACTGACTATGTTTTTGCTTGTTCAGTGGTGTCAAGAAGCAGTTTATTCTTCAGTTCTTTGTGCCTCATACAACAACATTAATTAGCCTGTTAGCTTCTGCTTACTAACGTGATGTTTGCGTCAAATGAGTGAAGTAATTTCGCTTTATTATTTCATGATGTGGTAACACCATGTTTCTAAAGTAAATGAGACATATGCATTTTGTTCCTCTTCATGATTCATTTTTGGGCAGATGCAACTAATACTCCAGTGCAACATATAATTCATAAGATACTATACTCCAGATTTTTTTCAGCATCTTAAAACTATTAAATGTGTGTCTGGTTATTTTGATACTCTACTTTCCAAGTAGCTAAAAATAACAAAAGAAGCTGGAATAGGAGAGGGAGAAAGATCTCTCTTTCTTGAGCGGCGAGGGATGTAGTTTAATTTCTGTGACCCAGCCCGGTTGGGGGGCCACAGACTGTGATTGAGTTTTTCACACATCCCAGTAAGAGGAGACGAGGCTCCCACGGGACAAACAAGAGAACATGATGCTGACAACCTGACTGAATGACGCTCTGCCAGTCTAAACACTACCAGCTGCTCACCTTCCTCATTTTTAACAGCCCCCCAAAAAAGATTTCCACTCAGTGCTCAGAGTGATTGATCTGGAGGTTTACAAATAATCAGCCATCGTCATCTTCTATAATGCAACATGATGACACTGAGGGACACGTTTGTACTCTTCAACATGGGGTCCAGCTCCTCTGTGCTGAGAATGCCAAAGGTCAAGGACACACCCACATACCACCTGACTGCAGTAGGTAGATGGTTTCTTTTCTGGAGGTGAGCATCCACCAGTCTGTCTGGATGATTGTCAACCAGCACCCAGGACATAGTGTGGTGGAGGCGGTAACGACTGCCACCAGTACATCCTGACAGACCAGACGCTAAAGATGGCCGTGTGCTAAGAAACTAGCAGACATAGGCATTACCATCGGTTTGTGGTTCTGGTGACATGTCATTTTGCCGTCATTGAGTCAGCTGCCTTCCATAAACGTATACGGTTTACTTCTCAAAATTCTGCTTTCACCCTCAGATTTTTTTTACCTCCACCGTTTTTTTATTGATCCAGTTTCCATAGCAACCATGAGCTATTCTTTACACCCTGGCCCGAGAACAACTGAACAAGTTGACGCCATTCATGTACATAGCTAGCGTAAGACAATATTCCAACCATGGAAATAGAGACCTGGAATGGACGTCACGTGACTAGCGGCGTGCCGCACGGCGGCCATTACTAAGGGTGGACAGAGCGCCTTGAGCCAGTTAAGGCACCAGTTAAACAGAAGCAAAATGAGGGTGAAAAGGCAGCCAGTGCTTCACCATCAACTGCACCAACTACAAAAACAAATTCTCGAATACTAAAATGAACTGTACAATAGCCTTAATGTAATTATGTAAAACAAATGTCTATTTTAAAATCGTTATGTTGCAATTTAATATTGATATACTGAGACTATAACTCAACGCCATGAGTTCTTTTCATTAAGCTGCGTTCACATGCATACAAATACGGAAACAAAAATGTTTATATATACACGAGGGCTGTCAATAAAGTATAGGTTCTTTTTATTTTTTTCAAAAACTATATGGATTTCATTCATATGTTTTTACGTCAGACATGCTTGAACCCTGGTTCGCATGCGTGAGTTTTTCCACGCCTGTTGGTGACGTCATTCGCCTGTGAGCACTCCTTGTGGGAGGAGTCGTCCAGCCCCTCGTCAGAATTCCTTTGTCTGAGAAGTTGCTGAGAGACTGGTGCTTTGTTTGATCAAAATTTTTTCTAAACCTGTGAGACACATCAAAGTGGACACGGTTCGAAAAATTAAGCTGGTTTTCAGTGAAAATTTTAACGGCTGATGAGAGATTTTGAGGCGATACTGTCGCTTTAAGGACTTCCCACGGTGCGAGATGTCGCGCAGCGCGCTCAGGCGCGGTCGTCAGCCTGTTTCAAGCTGAAAACCTCCACATTTCAGGCTCTATTGATCCAGGACGTCGTGAGAGAACAGAGAAGTTTTAGAAGAAGTCGGTTTCACCATTTTATCCGGATATTCCACTGTTAAAGGAGATTTTTTTAATGAAAGACGTGCGGACGGGTCCGCATGTCGGGACGGTGCGGCGGCACAGGAAAAACACCTCCGTGTTGATAACCATTTGTAAAATCCAGGCGGTTTTTCATGGCTTTCAGTGGAGTGAGTATATGAGAAATTGTTTAACAGCTGGACATGTTCCAACTTGTCCTTAAGGCTTCCAACAGAGGTGTTTTTCCTGTGGCGGAGCGTCGCGGCAGCTGCGAGCCGACGCTGCAATCCGTCCGCACGTCTTTCATTAAAAAAATCTCCTTTAACAGTGGAATATCCGGATAAAATGCTGAAACCGACTTCTTCTGAAACTTCTCTGTTCTCTCACGACGTCCTGGATCAATAGAGCCTGAAATGTGGAGGTTTTCAGCTTGAAACAGGCTGACGACGGCGCCTGGGAGCGCTGCACGACGTCTCGCTCCGTGGGAAGTCCTTAAAGCGACAGTATCACCTCAAAATCTCTCATCAGCCGTTAAAATTTTCACTGAAAACCAGCTTAATTTTTCGAACCGTGTCCACTTCGATGTGTCTCACAGGTTTAGAAAAAATTTTGATCAAACAAAGCGCCAGTCTCTCAGCAACGTCTCAGACAAAGGAATTCCGACGAGGGGCTGGATGACTCCTCCCACAAGGAGTGCTCACAGGCGAATGACGTCACCGACAGGCGTGGAAAAACTCACGCATGCGCACGAGGGTTCAAGCATGTCTGACGTAAAAACATATGAATGAAATCCATATAGTTTTTGAAAAAAATAAAAAGGACCTATACTTTATTGACAGCCCTCATATATATATATATATATATATATATATATATATATATATATATATACACACACACATACTTGCAGTTGTTTAATATTATATGTACATGGTGGTCACAGGCGGCATTTAAATTTTAACAGTGTGGTTGGAGGGGATGGTACGTTTTACCCTGACTGAGGGTCAAAAGTCATAAATTCTGAATGGCTTTATATTTACTTCAAAATCATATATATGTTGTTGTCATTAAAAGACTAGTAATAACATTACAGTGGAAAAAGCAGCAAGGTAAATGACCACAATGGCAAGGCATACTTCAGATTTATATTTTAATACATAAGGATTTTTTATCCCGGCATGTATGGGTTCGTTAGAGCTTTTAATCAGCTTGAATACAACTTACAAGGCTTCATTTACAAAAATCCATCGAGAATTATGATGACAGGAAAAAAAACATCACAGTAAACGAACAGAATGGCATATTTTTCCCAAATTTCCACACTTTACATAAAACTCTTTTTTTTTCTACGCAGGCATGTATGGGTTCATTAGCAAGAGCAATAAAAGGGCTTTAAAACAAACCTACATTTATTACAATCTGTTAAGAAATATTGATGCTAGTTCAAAAAAAACGGTCCGATTATTATTAATGACTGGCACATTTCCACCCTTAGTAATGGCGCCTTCCTGTCCTGAGCGACGCTAATAGATTGAGACGCACACGTCCATTCCAGGTCTATATTTCCATGATTCCAACTGCTATGTACACTCAACAAAAATATAAACGCAACACTTTTGGTTTTGCTCCCATTTTGTATGAGATGAACTCAAAGATCTAAAACTTTTTCCACATACACAATATCACCATTTCCCTCAAATATTGTTCACAAACCAGTCTAAATCTGTGATAGTGAGCACTTCTCCTTTGCTGAGATAATCCATCCCACCTCACAGGTGTGCCATATCAAGATGCTGATTAGACACCATGATTAGTGCACAGGTGTGCCTTAGACTGCCCACAATAAAAGGCCACTCTGAAAGGTGCAGTTTTATCACACAGCACAATGCCACAGATGTCGCAAGATTTGAGGGAGCGTGCAATTGGCATACTGACCGCAGGAATGTCAACCAGAGCTGTTGCTCATGTATTGAACGTTCATTTCTCTACCATAAGCCGTCTCCAAAGGCGTTTCAGAGAATTTGGCAGTACATCCAACCAGCCTCACAACCACAGACCACGTGTAACCACACCAGCCCAGGACCTCCACATCCAGCATGTTCACCTCCAAGATCGTCTGAGACCAGCCACTCGGACAGCTGCTGAAACAACCGGTTTGCATAACCAAAGAATTACTGCACAAACTGTCAGAAACCGTCTCAGGGAAGCTCATCTGCATGCTCGTCGTCCTCATCGGGGTTTCGACCTGACTCCAGTTCGTCGTCGTAACCGACTTGAGTGGGCAAATGCTCACATTCGCTGGCATTTGGCACGTTGGAGAGGTGTTCTCTTCACGGATGAATCCTGGTTCACACTGTCCAGGGCAGATGGCAGACAGCATGTGTGGCGTCGTGTGGGTGAGCGGTTTTCTGATGTCAATGTTGTGGATCGAGTGGCCCATGGTGGCGGTGGGGTTATGGTATGGGCAGGCGTCTGTTATGGACGAAGAACACAGGTACATTTTATTGATGGCATTTTGAATGCACAGAGATACCGTGACAAGATCCTGAGGCCCATTGTTGTGCCATACATCCAAGAACATCACCTCATGTTGCAGCAGGATAATGCACGGCCCCATGTTGCAGGGATCTGTACACAATTCTTGGAAGCTGAAAATGTCCCAGTTCTTGCATGGCCGGCATACTCACCAGACATGTCAGCCATTGAGCATGTTTGGGATGCTCTGGACCGGTGTATACGACAGCGTGTACCAGTTCCTGCCAATATCCAGCAACTTCGCACAGCCATTGAAGAGGAGTGGACAAACATTCCACAAGCCACAATTGACAGCCTGATCAACTCTATGCAAAGGAGATGTGTTGGACTGCATGAGGCAAATGGTGGTCACACCAGATACTGACTGGTATCCCCCCCCAATAAAACAAAACTGCACCTTTCAGAGTGGCCTTTTATTGTGGGCAGTCTAAGGCACACCTGTGCACTAATCATGGTGTCTAATCAGCATCTTGGTATGGCACACCTGTGAGGTGGGATGGATTATCTCAGCAAAGGAGAAGTGCTCACTATTCCTTTTCAAACATTTGTGTCTTGAAGAAGAACCTGGTGTAAATGAAAATGTGTGGATAACAATCCAGCTTTCAAATAAGAGTGAAGAAGAACAGTGTCACCTAAAAGCCACTAAACTCTATCCCAATCAATCTCCACCAAATTCCACTAAACTGCTTCATTTCGGCAAGCCTCTAGCTGCTAATTTAATGGCGGGCTGTTAACCATTTTATTGTAGCATGCACGCAAAGTCATGCTAACCACCAGGGAATGTGATAATAAAGGTTCAAGGTAGCATAAGCTAAATATTTTAGCTTGTCCATCAGTTTAGCATTATCACGGGTGACTTTGGTTGGCGAACTGGCAGTTATAGAAGATAACCTTTAGGTTAGCTATGCCCATCACTGCTAATTAACATCTTGTGTTTGAGAGGAGTGTTCGATTAATGTTATGTAACCATCTTATGGGTTGTGAGCCACAGGTTTAAAATCACTGAACTAAAGTGATGAGTATTTCACATCCTCTTTACACAGACGCGCATGCAGATATGTGCAGAAACGTTTCTGCACATGCAGTAATTGAAAAAACAGACCTCGTCATTAGGCACAGGTCATTTTGTGCCAATTAGACCTCATTTCTACATTTCATTGACTAGGAAATGAGCTAGCCAATCATGAAACACAGGCTTCGTGTGTCACATCCTGTTTGCCAACAAACACAACACATGCAAGTGCAGGAGCGGTGGTGGGCCACATCGCCGTGATGTCACGCGATATGAGGGGACAGCTGTGACAGAGTCGGAGGAAGAAGCATTTCGCCACAGTGCACACGCGGACAGAAGGGGGTACTCACCAACTCATCATGGCTGCCAGAGCCGCTCGCCATCAAACATGGCTGCTGTCAGGAATTATTACCGCATGCATGTGCATACACACAAATCGGCTGATGAAGTAGGACTCATAAACAAATCAAAGGCAGGGGACGAAAATAATTGCTCATATCCTCGGGGTAGGATGCAGCCAAGATCAGATTTGACTAATCAGAACTGGAGGTGTTGCTCAGTATAGGCTGATATTTAAACTGATGACATCGCCAGCCAAGCGGTTGGGATTAAACCTAACAACACTTTCTCATTGTGAGACTGCAGTCCATACAGTTACAGTTCAGACGTACCATTTTACAACACATGTAATTACAGGTTTTACTGCTACTCTTCCTTCACAGTCATTCATAATAAAACGTATCATAAGCCAGCTTCAAGACGCTTTAAAGTCTGCTTTTATTTAACAGGTTTGGCAACGGACACCAATGCTGCAAGACACTTAATAATAGCGCACTAACATGAGCTGAATCTTCAAGAGCAAGATAAATAAATCAACTGTCAGTGTTATGGAAGCTGTAAGTGCTCCTCTGGACCAAAGCCCAGCAGACAAATTAGTATGGAGTTATCGAATACAGTCTGGAAGGAAAAACCACAGCCCACAATCTGCAGGTGTGTTTATGTCTGTCAGCCAGATGTCCCAAACCAGAAGAGTAGGATCCATGGATGCACAGTGAAGTCTTCTGTTTTCTTCCCTGGATGGATTCTCCATTGGATAGTCTACTGGATGGTCTACAACCCCTGACAATAATTATGGAATCACCGGCCTCGGTTACTTTTTTAGACCAACCAGAGGGAAAAAAATATGGAATCACTCAATTCTGAGGAATAAATTATGGAATCACCCTGTAAATTTTCATCCCCAAAACTAACACCTGCATCAAATCAGATCTGCTCGTTAGTCTGCATCGAAAAAGGAGTGATCACACCTTGGAGAGCTGTTGCACCAAGTGGACTGACATGAATCACGGCTCCAACACGAGAGATGTCAATTGAAACAAAGGAGAGGATTATCAAACTCTTAAAAGAGGGTAAATCATCACACAATGTTGCAAAAGATGTTGGTTGTTCACAGTCAGCTGTGTCTAAACTCTGGACCAAATACAAACAACATGGGAAGGTTGTTAAAGGCAAACATACTGGTAGACCAAGGAAGACATCAAAGCGTCAAGACAGAAAACTTAAAGCAATATGTCTCAAAAATCGAAAATGCACAACGAAACAAATGTGGAATGAATGGGAGGAAACTGGAGTCAACGTCTGTGACCGAACTGTAAGAAACCGCCTAAAGGAAATGGGATTTACATACAGAAAAGCTAAACAAAAGCCATCATTAACACCTAAACAGAAAAAACAAGGTTACAATGGGCTAAGGAAAAGCAATCGTGGAATGTGGATGACTGGATGAAAGTCATATTCAGTGATGAATCTCGAATCTGCATTGGGCAAGGTGATGATGCTGGAACTTTTGTTTGGTGCCATTCCAATGAGATTTATAAAGATGACTGCCTGAAGAGAACATGTAAATTTCCACAGTCATTGATTATATGGGGCTGCATGTCAGGTAAAATCAAATCAAATCAATTTTATTTATATAGCACCAAATCACAACAACAGTTGCCCCAAGGCGCTTTATATTGCAAGGCAAAAGCCATACAATAATTACAGAAAAACCCCAACGGTCAAAACGACCCCCTATGAGCAAGCACTTGGCAACAGTGGGAAGGAAAAACTCCCTTTTAATAGGAAGAAACCTCCAGCAGAACCAGGCTCAGGGAGGGGCAGTCTTCTGCTGGGACTGGTTGGGGCTGAGGGGAGAGAATCAGGAAAAAGCAGTCTAAGTCTATAGCAGCATAACTAAGGGATGGTTCAGGGTCACCTGATCCAGCCCTAACTATAAGCTTTAGCAAAAAAGAAAGTTTTAAGCCTAATCTTAAAAGTAGAGAGGATGTCTGTCTCCCTGATCTGAACTGGGAGCTGGTTCCACAGGAGAGGAGCCTGAAAGCTGAAGGCTCTGCCTCCCATTCTACTCTTACAAACCCTAGGAACTACAAGTAAGCCTGCAGTCTGAGAGTGAAGCGCTCTATTGGGGTGATATGGTACTATGAGGTCCCTAAGATAAGATGGGACCTGATTATTCAAAACCTTATAAGTAAGAAGAAGAATTTTAAATTCTATTCTAGAATTAACAGGAAGCCAATGAATAGAGGCCAATATGGGTGAGATATGCTCTCTCCTTCTAGTCCCCGTCAGTACTCTAGCTGCAGCATTTTGAATTAACTGAAGGCTTTTCAGGGAACTTTAAGGACAACCTGATAATAATGAATTACAATAGTCCAGCCTAGAGGAAATAAATGCATGAATTAGTTTTTCAGCATCACTCTGAGACAAGACCTTTCTAATTTTAGAGATATTGCTCAAATGCAGAAAAGCAGTCCTACATATTTGTTTAATATGCGCTTTGAATGACATATCCTGATCAAAAATGACTCCAAGATTTCTCACAGTATTACTAGAGGTCAGGGTAATGCCATCCAGAGTAAGGATCTGGTTAGACACCATGTTTCTAAGATTTGTGGGGCCAAGTACAATAACTTCAGTTTTATCTGACTTTAAAAGCAGGAAATTAGAGGTCATCCATGTCTTTATGTCTGTAAGACAATCCTGCAGTTTAACGAATTGGTGTGTCCTCTGGCTTCATGGATAGATAAAGCTGGGTATCATCTGCGTAACAATGAAAATTTAAGCAATGCTGTCTAATAATACTGCCTAAGGGAAGCATGTACAAAGTGAATAAAATTCACTAAAAAGGTAAAGGCACTGGGGAGATGGCTGTCATTACATCATCAATAAATGCACAAGTTTACATTGATATTTTGGACACTTTTCTTATCCCATCAATTGAAAGGATGTTTGGGGATGATGAAATCATTTTTCAAGATGATAATGCATCTTGCCATAGAGCAAAAACTGTGAAAACATTCCTTGCAAAAAGACACATAGGGTCAATGTCATGGCCTGAAAATAGTCCGGATCTTAATCCAATTGAAAACCTTTAGTGGAAGTTGAAGAAAATGGTCCATGACAAGGCTCCAACCTGCAAAGCTGCTCTGGCAACAGCAATCAGAGAAAGTTGGAGCCAGATTGATGAAGAGTACTGTTTGTCACTCATTAAGTCCATGCCTCAGAGACTGCAAGCTGTTATAAAAGCCAGAGGTGGTGCAACAAAATACTAGTGATGTGTTGGAGCGTTCTTTTGTTTTTCATGATTCCTTAATTTTTTCCTCAGAATTGAGTGATTCCATATTTTTTTCCCTCTGCTTGGTCTAAAAAAGTAACCGTTACTGACTGCCACAATCTTTTTTTGCTTGATTTCTTATAGTGTTTCTTAAAGCCAGAAAGTTGCCATTTGAAATTACTTTAGTTTTGTGTCATGTCTGTGATCTGCTTTTTTTCTACAAAATTAAACAACTGAATGAACATCCTACGAAGGCCGGTGATTCCATAATTTTTGCCAGGGGTTGTATTATCTCCAGTGAGTGTCAGCATTGAAAGAATTAAGGATTTCAAAGTGCTGTGGAATGAACTCAGGGTTATATTATGTCATTTCAAGTGAGGGACATGCGGTGCAGTTCTCTGTATAAGACCCAGCACATAGGTGCTCCAGTGGTGAGGACCACAATGGCTGGAGGAGGTGAAGGGGGAACCCCGGTTACACTTGGCTGTGGCACATGGATGGTTACTTTTTAGTGGCACAGTATGACTTTTGGCCAGAACTGTTCACTTGGTGATACAAGCATCAGATTTGGCATGAATGTTCTTCATAAATCGGGTTTGAGAATAAAGCGCTGGCCACTTGAAAATCCAATATGGCAGCCAGGTGAGGGTCAATGAAGAATTACACAGGGGTCAAAATTTAGAAATGCTTCAGTCATATTGAAAAGTATAATCATCTGATCATAAATATTCCAAAAAGGTATAGTTTGGACTGTCTATGACTGAATGTCAAGGGGTAAAAACAGCAAGAATGGTGACAAAAGCCACTTTCAGTTTGTACAGGAGTCAAAAATTTAAGTTGCTCTAATTTTGATAAAAAGTGATGCAAATTATTGGTTGAGTTAATAGGGTTTAAAAAAGGAATAGTTTGCACCATGTGTCATGCTTAGTTACAGGGTAACATATGTCACACCTTGCAAACCAAGCATTCAACACAGTCAAAACTATTCCATTTTTAATCCTATTAGTTCAACCAATAATTTGCACCACTTTTTTACCAAACTTGGAGCAACTTTAACTTTTGACCCCTATCAAAAATGAAACTGACATTTGTCACCATTCTTGTGGTGGCCAGCACTTTTTACCCTCAAATACTGACTTATGAAGAACATTCATGCCAAATCTAATGCTTGTATCACCAAGTGAAGGACTGTTTCAGTTATCTGCTGCACTATTTCAAGAGGTGGGGATGGATTGGATGCCTGCCTGGGTGGCTGCCATCCAGGACCTTGGTTGGTTCCATGGTGTGATGGATAAAGCTGCATGGCACCATCTCATCCTCCCAGACTTAAACAGGGGTGTGTTGGCACTGGCACGCGTATCGTCTATATTAGAAGCTTTGGAGTCGAGAGCTCACTGGGTTGCTGGGTGAGGAGGTGAGGTTGGAGATGTATCTGGGTTGGGGTGAGCCTAATTCAATTAGCTACATTACTGAGGTGCATTTGTGTCACTGTCAACAACCGATGTATTTTTTAAATTATTAGTTACACACGGGCACAACGGCTGATATTTTTTCTTTAAATCTATCTTCTTTATGCACAAAGATGTTTTTAAAGGGGGTGGCTTAGTGGTTAGCACTGTTGCCTCACAGCGAGAAGGTCGTGGGTTCAATTCCCAGGGCCTTTCTGTGTGGAGTTTGCATGTTCTCCCCGTGTTTGCGTGGGTTTCGTCCGGGTGCTCCGGTTTCCTCCCACATCCAAAGACATGCGGATTAGGTGGATTGGAATCTTTAAATTGTCCATAGGTGTGCGAGTGGGTGTGAATGTGTTTGTTTGTCTGTTTGTGCCCCTGCGACAGACTGGCATCCTGTCCTGGGTGTACCCCGCCTCACGCCCTATGACTGCTGGGATGGGCTCCAGCCCCCCACGACCCTTGATTGGACTAAGCGGAAGAAGATGGATGGATGGATGGATGGATGTTTTTAAAGGTTCTGAGCTGGCAACATTATTGGGTCAGTTAAAGATGAGATATCTCAGCATCAAATGTGCCTCTCTGGTCAGCACACACCTCTGTCAGCAAATTTAAATTCATAGATTCCATGAAAGGAGTCAGAATTGAAATTTAGATCACTATTGACAACATGAATGATTCCACACTCAGGCCCAGCTGCTTATTAGCTGTTAATGATCACGTCTGGCTGGAGGTGGATAGTCATTTTCTGTCACCATTGTTTGATGACTGAGGTGATGAAAAAGTGTTTTCCTATTTATATTCAATCAATCAATCAATCAATCAACCTTTTTTTATATAGCGCCAAATCACAACAAACAGTTGCCCCAAGGCGCTATTCCTCCAATGAATGTTTAAACTAGAGTTTGAGTTCATTACTTGTAAAAGAAATGGCTACTGAACCAATCAAATCTTGGTGTTGCATGAGACCCAAATGTTAGCAACTGTTTATTTTAATAACTTGAGATATATTTCAATAAGTATTTCCCAAAAAATAATAAATTGTCTTTCTGGAGTTAAAGATATTTATTTATTTATTTATTCATTGATTAATTTGTTCCACTGTGGGAGGTCCTCTAACTTATTTCTAAGTGGATTGTATGTGAAAAAATACTGCATTGTCATCTACAGCCACAAGATGGCACCATCTACATGTGTGGACAAGGTACTCCTGTAACATAAGTGAGGTACTTTGATTTACGAGGTCTGTGATAAAACTAACGTACCTTTTTATTTTTTTCAAAAACTATATGGATTTGAATCACGTGCGATTACATCAAACAACCTTGAACCCTCATGCGCATGCGTGAGTTTTTTCACGCCTGTTGGTTACGTCATTCGCCTGTGGGCTGGCTTTGAGTGAGGAGTGGTCTACCCCTCCCGTCGGAATCTCTTTGTCTGACAACTTCCTGAGAGACTGGTGCTTTACTTGATCAAAATTTTTTCAAAAACTGTGAGGCACATCGAAGTGGACACCATTCGAGAAATTCAGCAGGTTTTCTGTGAAAATTTTAACAGCTGATGAGAGATTATGGACTGTTGCTGTCGCTTTAAGGACTGCCCACGGAGCGGGACGTCGCGACGCGCCCTGAGCCGCCGCTGTCTGCCTGTTTCAAGGTGAAAGCTTCCAAATTTAAGCCTCTGTTGACCCTGGACGTCGTGAGAGAACAGAGAACTTTCAGAAGAGGTCAGGATCAGCAGTTTATCTGGACATTCCACTGTTAAAGGAGATTTTATTAATGAAAGATGTGCGGACGGGTCCGCGCGTCGGGATGCAGCCGGCGCGGTGCGGCGGCACAGGAAAAACACCTCCGTGTTGATAACCATTTGTAAAAACCAGGCGGCTTTTGATGGCTTTCAGTTGAGTGAGTATCTGAGAAATTGTTTAACAGCTGGATATGTTCCAACTTGTCCTTAAGGCTTCCAACGGAGGTGTTTTTCCTATGGTGGCGCACGGCGCCGGCTGCGTCCCAACGCGCAGACCCGTCCGCACTTTCTTTCATTACAAAATCTCCTTTAACAGTGGAATATCCAGATAAACTGCTGATCCCGACCTCTTCTGAAAGTTCTCTGTTCTGTCACGATGTCCTGGGTCAACAGAGGCTTAAATTTGGAAGCTTTCAGCTTGAAACAGGCAGACAGCGGCGGCTCAGGGCGCGTTGCGACGTCCCGCTCCGTGGGCAGTCCTTAAAGCGACAGCAACAGTCCATAATCTCTCATCAGCTGTTAAAATTTTCACAGAAAACCAGCTGAATTTCTCGAATGGTGTCCACTTCGATGTGCCTGACAGTTTTTGAAAAAATTTTGATCAAGCAAAGCGTCAGTCTCTCAGGAAGTTCTCAGACAAAGAGATTCCGACGGGAGGGGTGGACCACTCCTCACTCAAAGCCAGCCCACAGGCGAATGACATAACCGACAGGCGTGAAAAAACTCTTGCATGCCCACGAGGGTTCAAGCTTGTCTGATGTAATCGCACGCAATTCAAATCCATATAGTTTTTGAAAAAAAATAAAAAGGTCTGATACTTTTCTAACAGACCTCGTACACTCCAAAGCAGAAGGTGGCGGTAATGCCCCTTTAAGCTGGATGCAAACCACCATAAAACAAACAATAAGAGGCAGTTGTAGTAGAAAAAGATGCACCTGGAACCAAACCAAGTAGAGCCAAGTCGAGTCGAGCCGAGTAGTGCTGGTTCTGTGTAGTAGAAAAGTGCCTTAAATGAGAGAGATGTTTTGTGTCTTCGAGTGAGTAAATTTAAGAAACCATGCTTAGCATTATAAATAAATAATGCACCAAGTTTATGTTGGTTCTGGTTGAATTAAACATTAACACCATGTTTCAAAATGAAATGAGACATATCTATAAGTCTCATTTATCATTATATGGTTGGTTGTGTGCATAATTTCATTACTATTTTGAGCGTATGGTAGATTGTGCAGCTCTCTGAACTAGTGACTTCATTCCTTCCCAAACTAAATTTTCAAAATGATATCAGGAACTTGAAATAATGGCATTACTGATGTTGGAACCCCAACTCTCAGCTTTGATCCTCATCCTTATGCCTTCTCTTAATCCTGACCTTCAATCCTGACAACACATTTTTAGTTGTGATGACCAATCTTTGATCTTTGAACCCTGAAAGTAAGTCCTACAATGCAGCAAGTATTTGATCCACTGTCGATTTTGCAAGTTTTCCCACCTACAAAGAATAGAGAGGTCTGTAATTTTTATCATAGGTACACTCCCCCTCCCCCTCGAACTGCCACCTTATCGTGGTGGGGGACTTTGCATTCCCGGATGATCCTAGGAGCTACGTTGTCGGGGGCTTTGTGCCCCTGGTAGAGTCTCCCATGGCAAACAGGTCCTAGGTGACTAAGGGCAGTTCAAAAGCTCCCATGACCGACACGAAATCAAGGACCAAGACATCACCCAGTATGGCGGAGCCCGGGCCCCACCCTGGAGACAGGCCTGGGGTTGGGGCTCGCGTGCGAGTGCCTGGTGGTCGGGCCTTAGCCCGATGTGAGCCCGCCCTCCTGTGGGTTCACCACCTGCAGAGGGGGCCATGGGGGACGGGTGCAGAGAGGACTGGGTGGCAGTCAAGGGCGGGTGGCCCGGCGGCCCAGTCCGCGCTCACAGCCTCTGGCTGTTGGGACGTGGAACGTCACCTCGCTGGGGGGGAAGGAGCCTGAGCTTGTACGGGAGGTTGAGAGGTACCGACTAGAGATAGTCGGGCTCACCTCCATGCACAGCTTGGACTCTGGTACCCAACTCCTGGAGAGGGGTTGAATGCTTCACTTTTCTGGCGTTGCTCACAGGGAGAGGTGGCAAGCTGGGGTAGCATTGCTTATTGCTCCCCAGCTCAGTCGCCATATGTTGGAGTTCACCCCGGTGAACGAGAGGGTCGTGTCCCTACACCTTTGGGTTGGGGACAGGTCTCTCACTGTTGTCTTTGCCTATGGGCCAAGCAGCAGTGCAGAGCACCCAACCTTCTTGGAGTCTCTGGGAGGGGTACTAGATAGTGCTCTGACTGGGGACTCCATTGTTCTCCTGGTGGACTTCAACACCCACGTGGGCGGCGACAGTGAGACATGGAGGGGCGTGATTGGGAAGCACGGCCTCCTCGATCTGAACCCAAGTGGTGTTCAGCTGTTGGACGTCTGTGCTAGCCACAGTTTGTCCACATGAACACCATGTTCGAGCACAGGGGTGTCCATAAGTGCACGTGGAACCAGGACACCCTGAGCTGGAGGTCGATGATCGACTTCATCTGACCTTCGGCCACGTGTCTCGGACACTTGGGTAAAGAGAGGGGCTGAGCTGTCGACTGATCACCACCTGGTGGTGAGTTGGATCCACTGGGAGGGGAGGAAGCCGGTCAGACCTGGCAGGCCCAAACGTATCGTGAGGGTCTGCTGGGAACGACTGGCGGAACCCTCAGTCAGGGAGGTCTTCAACTTCCACCTCCGGGAGAGCTTCTCCCAGATCCCAGGGTAGGTTGGAGACATGGAGTCCGAGTAGACCATGTTCTCCACATCCATTGTCGATGCGGCCGCCTGCAGCTGTGGTCGCAAGGTGGTGCTTGTCGCAGCGGCAATCCCCGAACCCGGTGATGGATGCCGGAAGTAAGGGATGCTGTCAAGCTGAAGAAGGAGTCCTACTTGTCTTGGTTGGCAGGTGGGACCCCGGAGGCAGCTGACAGGTACTGGCAAACCGTCCGGCGCCTTAGGAGGCGGAAGCAGCTCTCCGCCAACACTGTCTATAGTGCGGGTGGGAAGCTGTTGACCCTGACTGGGGACGTTATTGGGCGGTGAAAGGAATACTTCGAGGATCTCCTCAATGCCATCGTTATGTCTTCCAAAGAGGAAGCAGAGATGGGGGACTCAGAGGCGGACTCGTCCATCACCCAGGCCGAAGTCACTGAGGTGGTCAGAAAGCTCCTTGGTGGCAAGGCTCCTGGGGTGGACGAAATCTGTCCTGAGTACCTTAAGTCTCTGGATGTTGTGGGACTGTCCTGGTTGACATGTCTCTGCAACATCGCATGGCGGTCATGGACAGTACCCCTGGATTGGCAGACCGGGGTGGTGGTTGCTCTGTTTAAGAAGGGGGACCAGAGGGTGTGTTCCAACTACAGGGGGATCACACTCCTCAGCCTCCCCGGTAAGGTCTATTTCAGGGTGCTGGAGAGGAAAATCTGACTGATAGTCGAACCTTGGATTCAGGAGGAGCAGTGTGGTTTTCGTCCTGGTCGCGGCACACTGGACCAGCTTGACACCCTCCATCGGGTGCTCGAGAGTTCATGGGAGTTCGCCCAACCAGTCCACATGTGCTTTGCGGATGATGTGGTCGTTGGCTTCGTCAAACCAGGACCTTCAGCATGCACTAGGGCGGTTTGCAGCCAAGTGTGAAGCGTCCTGGATGAAGATCAGCACCTCCAAATCCAAGGCCATGGTTCTCGACCGGAAAAAGGTGCCTTGCCCTCTTTAGGTCGGTGGGGTGTCCTTGCCTCAGGTGGAGGAATTTAAGAATCTCGGGATCTTGTTCACAAGTGAAGGACAAATGGAGCGTGAGATCGATAGACGGATCGGTGCAGCGTCTGCAGTGATGTGGTCGCTGTATCGGATTGTCGTGGTGAAGAGAGAGTTGAGCAGGGGGGCAAAGCTCTCGATTTACCGATCAATCTACGTTCTTTCCCTCACCTATGGTCATGAGATTTGGCTCATGACCGAAAGAACAAGATCGCGAGTACAAGCAGCCGAGATGAGTTTCCTCCGCAGGGTGGCTGGGCGCTCCCTTAGAGATAGGGTGAGGAGCTCTGTCACTCAGGAGGCGCTCGGAGTCGAGCCGCTGCTCCTCTACGTCGAAAGGAGCCAGCTGAGGTGGCTCGGGCATCTTTTCCGGATGCCCCCTGGATGCCTCGCTGGAGAGGTGTTCTGGGCATGTCCCATCGGGAGGAGACCCCGGGGAAGACCCAGATCACGCTGGAAGGACTACGTCACTCAGCTGGCTTGGGAACGCCTTGGGGTTCCCCCGTAGGAGTTGGGGGAGGTGTGTGTGGATCGTGAGGTCTGGGCGTCTTTGCTTGAGCTCCCCCTGCTCAAGCCAGCACATGTCCAGACCCGTTTGAAGTTCACCAGTGACCATCTGGATGATCCAGAGGAAGAATGGGAGAAGGTCATGTGGCCAGATGAGACCAAAATAGAGCTTTTTGGAGGATGAAAAGCTCTAAACCCCAAGAACACCGTCCCAACCGTGAAGCATGGGGGTGGAAACATCATTTTTGGGGTGCTTTTCTGCAAAAGGGGACAGGACGACTGCACCGTCTTGAAGGGAGGATGGATGGGGTCATGTATCGTGAGATTTTGCCAAACAACCTCCTTCACTCAGTAAGAGCATTGAAGACGGGTTGTGGCTGGATCTTCAAGCATGACAGTGACCCCAAACACACAGCCATGGCAATTAAGGAGGGCCTCCGTAAGAAGTATTTCAAGGTCCTGGAGTGGCCGAGCCAGTCTCCAGACCTGAACTCAATATAAAATCTTTGGAGGGAGCTGAAACACCGAAACCTGAAAGATCTGAAGATCTGTTTGGAGGAGTGGACCAAAATCCCTGCTGTAGTGTGTCCAATCTTGGTGAAGAACTACAGGAAATGTCTGGCCTCTGTAACTGCAAACAAAGGTTTCCGTTCCAAATATTAAGGTGTGTTTTTTTCTATTGTATCAATTTTTAGATTCTGTCTCTTACAGTTGAAGTGTACCTACAACCAAATTTACAGACCTCTCCATTCTTTATAGGTGGGACAACCTGCAAAATCGACGGTGGATCAAATACTTATTTGCCTCACTGTATATAGGTTCTGGGCCCCTCTGGTGCTGAGGTTCATCCCTGGACTCCATAGCTTCAGTCTATGCCTCCCCAGATGGGACACCAGTCTATCGGTTACTTCCCTTACAGCTGGAAGGACTGGGACAATGCAGATTAAATATCTTGTCCAATGACTCAGACAGGTAGTATGACTGAGGTGTAAAAACTGGTAGTCCAACTCTTTACCCCACTGAGCTATTTGCTGTCTATCTCCCTGAACTAATCACAAATTACGATCAAACCGATGACTGCAACAAAGAAATCACCATCAAAAATCAAACCTCAAGTATAAATCAACCGCTTGACCCCAAAATCTACCCTTGATCTGGATCTGCAACAAAATTCTTTCTGGACCCTCGACCTCTCCAAGAAATTGTACAGAAATCTGGAAATATCCTTTTGATATATCTTGCCAACTTGTAACTAATTTAACTAACTTGCATACAAAGTGCACAAATGTTACCTGCTATTCACAGGTAATAAATCAGCGAACTCAAAAATAACATGAAACCAAGCTGCATGAAACGAGGGTCTCAGTCATCTCCCTCTCGGGTAGGGAATTGAACATCGAACTTACTGAACACATTCAGTGCATTTACACACATACAGAGTAAAACAGGCCTGCGGGCACAGGCTGAAGCTGATTAATCTGAACATGAACCTATGTGGTCAATGCCGTTCTGAAAACAATTACCCATAAATCACCTTGTCTGTTCAAAGCCATTACAATGTGTTAATAACTAGGCAGTAATCAGCCGTTAACTCATTAACAGCAAGCAGATAAATCAGCGCCACGGCTCTTACATCACGGAGACGTTATTGCTCAGCTGTCACACAGGCTGCAGCATTTTATGGAAATGTGGATTTATGCCTTTTTGCACAATAAAATCTTGATCTTTGTGCAAACAACTCGTTTGTTAAATCTTACAGAGACGTGGGCTCAAAGCAGACCATCAGGACGATGTAAGAGTCTCACTTTGTGTTATTTATACAGGATTATTCTCTTTGTTGTTTTCTTATAAAATAAACAGAGCGCTGAGGTCACTGAAGGAAAAGACTGTGTTTCTTTTGAATTTGCTACGACAACAAAAAGCAGAAAACAGCAAGTGCCTCATTAAAAGCAAAACTGAATTCAATCTTAAACTGTTTTTATGCAGTGAGTCTCCATCTGTACATAAAACAAAATACTGGGTGATTTTAAATATTTAATCAAGGTGAAATGGATGGATTCATCATGTATCTTATTTTGGCTGCAAGAATCTGGAGGCAGTAAAGGACAATGTTCTCTGGAGCCGTGCATGTGGTTTAATGAGCCAGATAAACTGGATTTTAATAAGGATCCACATGCACAGATTTCCCACTTTGAACATATAGAAGCAAATATTGGGATTGGGCCTTTGTCATACTAACATGAATAATTTGTCGGCTGGCTTTAGACCCTTTGTAGACTATTTGGAAGAGTTTGGTGGTCAACATCAGGCCATCCACTTCTGTTGATTCATTGCAGGCTCATAATGAACATTAGTAAGATAAGATCAACTTTATTTATCCTGAAGGAAATAATTTTGCCAGAGTACACAAACAGTAAACAATGTAGTATAACACGTATAACAAATTTATGCGAAATGACTGGAAGACATTTGCACAAGATGTTTGACAATATTACACATAACTCTGAATAGCTGAATAACACTGGATAACTCTGTTCATTTTGTATTCATCCTGCTGAAGGGAGAGGAGTTATACAGTCTGATAGCCACAGGTAGGAAAGATCTCCTGTGGCGTTCTGTGGCACTCCTCGGTGGTCTCAGTCTATGGCTGAAGATGCTCTGACAAGATGTCAGTGTGGCATGCAGGAGGTGGGAGATGTTGGCCAGGATGCTGAGCAGTTTCCTCAGCATCCTCCTCTCTGACACCTCCACTACAGACTTCAGCTCAACCCATTCGACAGAGCCTGCTCTCCTGATGAACTTGTTGAGTCTGCTCATGTCATCTGCCTTCAGCCTGCTGCCCCAGCACACTACAGCACAGAAGATGAGGCAGCACCGTGGATTAGCGGTTAGCACTGCTGCCTCACAGCAACAAGGTCATGGGATTGATTCTCACCTGTGGCCTTTCTGTTTGGAGTTTGCAGGTTCTCCCTGTGTTTGTGTGGGTTTCCACCTGGTGTTCCACTTTCCTCCCACATTTAAAGACATGCAGGTTAAGTGAACTGGAAACGTTATACCGTAACTGCCCAGGTCTCCCTTGCAAAAGAGATCTTAATCTCAATGTGACTAACCTGGTTAAATAAAAGTTTTTAAAAAATGATGCTGGAGACCACTGAGTGATGAAACACCTGAAACATATTTCTGTAGACATTGAAAGATCTGATCTAATGTTCTGTTGCTTACAGTTAGTGTGTGGTTTTAACATTTCAGCTTTATGTTTGTATGATATGTTCTTCTCTGGTGGTTCAAATTTAAATCGTCCTTATTGGCATTTATATTTTATATCTTGCCCAGCAACAATCTGTCAAACAGTCCAGGGCGTACCCTGCCATGCCTCTCACCCTATGACTGCTGGGATAGGCTCCAGCATCTCCTGTGACCCTTAATTGGAATAAGTTGGTATCAAAAATAGATGGATGAATTTTACATCATTATTTTTGACATTTTTGCTCCAACATGCCCATGTACTGTTTGTCCTTTAACCATTTGCAGCAACCAGCCTCTTTTCCCGCTGTCACAATGATCAGCTGGCATCACGCAGATGGTAGGTGAACGGTCACATGACTGCACAACACCGAGGGTCACTGTCATCATACAGTGTAGTCCAAGTCTTTGAAGAAGAGTGTTTTTGATGGTACATATAATCAACAAAATAAAGTTTCTATTATTTTCACTGGTTGCAGATATCCGTCTAATTACCTCCTCTGAAGAAGTTATATTTTCAAATTCAAATTTTCAAATTTATTAATTTATATAGTGCCAATTCACGATAAAATCGTCTCAAGGCGCTTCACACAAAAAACAATTAAAAATTTAAAACACAATAAAAAAAAAAAAAAAGACCATAAAAGAAAGCCAACCATAAAAGAATACAAGAATAAAAACACTTCATAATACTAATGATAAAACAGAGAAAACAAATGAGTCTTTAAACGTGACTTAAAAATCTCCACAGTATCCGACTGCCGAATGTGTGCTGGGAGATCGTTCCACAGAGCTGGGGCACGGTAGGAGAAAGCTCTGTGACCGGCAGACTTTTTATTCACCCTGGGAACACACAGAAGTCCTGCACCCTGAGAACGCAGGGCCCGAGCTGATACATAAGGGCTTACCAGGTCAGCCAGATAGGGAGGTGCAAGTCCATGAACAATTTTTTAAACTAATAACAGTACTTTAAAATCTGATCTTGCAGGAACAGGAAGCCAGTGCAGGGACGCCAAAACAGGTTTAATGTGGTCAAACCTTGTGCTTTGTGTCAAGAGTCTGGCAGCAGCGTTTTGAACCAGTTGAAGACCCCTAAACCTGGACTGCGGTAAGCCTGAAAACAGAGCATTACAATAGTCCAGTCTAGAAGAGACAAATGCATGAATCAAAGTCTCAGCATCAGCCATAGACAGAATGGGACAAATCTTTGCTATATTTTGCAAATGGAAGAAAGCAGTCCTCGTAATGTCTCTAATGTGGAGATCAAAGGACAACGTAGGATCAAAAATTACTCCAAGGTTCCTCACTTTATTCGTATGATGTATAACACACGGACCTAAGCTAAGTGCTAGCTGATCAAATTTATGCCGATACCTCGCTGGACCAAGAACCATAACTTCAGTCTTATCAGAATTTAAAAGTAGGAAGTTATTAGACATCCAACTTCTTACTGATGCAAGGCAATCTTCCAAAGATTTTATGTCAGTGAGATTACCAGCAGTTATTGGCAAGTACAATTGAGTGTCATCAGCATAGCAAATGGACTGCATTTATATAGCGCTTTTCCATCTGCATGAGACGCTCAAAGCGCTTTACAATAATGCCTCACATTCACCCCGATGTCAGGGTGCTGCCATACAAGGCGCTCACTACACACCGGGAGCAATAGGAGATTAAAGGCCTTGCCCAAGGGCCCTTAGTGATTTTCCAGTCAGGCGGGGATTTGAACTCATGATCTTCTGGACTCAAGCCCAACACCTTAACCACTAGACCATCACCTCCCCCATAGCAATGAAAGGAAATCCCAAAGCGCTGCAGTATATTCCCAAGAGGTGCTACATAAAGGGAAAAAAGCAGGGGGCCTAAAACGGATCCCTGAGGAACCCCAAACTTCATGTCCCTAGAATCAGAGGAGATGCCATTACACAATATGCAGTAAGAGCGACTGGACAGGTATGACGTCAACCAGGCAAGAGCAGTTCCAGTAATCCCAAAGTGATTTTCCAGCCTATTGAGTAAAATATAATGATCCACAGTATCAAACGCAGCACTAAGATCCAACAGCAGACTGTGGTGGTATCTGAGTCCATTGCTCACAAAAGGTCATTCACTACTTTAGTAAGTGCTGTCTCTGCAGAGTGATATTTTCTAAAAGCAGACTGCAGTGGCTCAAAAAGATTATTCTCAGTGAGGTAGTCCACAAGCTGTCGCAAAACCACTTTTTCCAGGATTTTAGAACAAAATGATAGATTAGATATCGGTCTATAATTCTTCAATACACTAGGGTCAAGATTGGATTTCTTAAGTAATGGTTTGATCACTGCAGACTTGAAACACTTAGGAACAAATCCAGAAGTTAATGAGAGATTTATAATTTCCAGCACAGTCGGTCCAAGAATGGGCCACAGGTCCTTAAATAGTTTTGTTGGTATAGGATCAAGTAAACAAGTTGTACTTTTTGTAGATGTCATGAGCTTTGTCAGCGTGCCAAGCAAGATACCATCAAAATCTGTAAATCTGGGTAACACCTCAGTGGGCGCATCCACCTCCATAGCAGTATGCAGTGGTTGGACCAAAGCCTGCTGAGATATGCTCAACCTAATATCCTCAATTTTCTTCTCAAAATAGTCCAAGAAATCCTGTGCTGAAAAGGGAGAGTGAATAACAGGTGGCTGTCCATGAATGAGAAATGCCACAGTTTCAAACAAAACCTTTGAGTTATGCTTGTTTTTATTGATCAAAGTTATCAAGATCAAGTGATCAAGTTATATTTTCACTGCCATTTGTCTAGTTGTTAGCTGAAACCATGGTATCTCAAAAAGACAAACAGATATCAATGAAATTTGGTGGACCTGCGTGCCTTGGGTCAAGGAAGAGCTGATAAAAATTTGATGGAGATTCAGATCTGGGGTCAGGTCTTTATTTTGATCTTGATAAGTTCAAAGATGACTATCCAGGATCCAAGAGCAGGATTAAAATTCATCAATCAGGATCTAAGGTCTGGATTACAGAACATGGTCAAAGATTAATGAGCAACATGATCAGGAGCATAGGATCAAAGATGAGCAGGCAGGATCAAATGTCAATGAGTAGGATTAAAGAAAAGGTAAACAGCAACCACCTAAACAGAAGACTGTTGGACCTTTGTGGTGGTTTGCACTCTTTGAGTGGCCTTCTCATTAATAAACGCTTACTCATCAACTTTTGCCAAACGTTCTGGTCTTGCACCTTCTAGCCATGTAGGTCTTTCTTTCCTCTCTTTCGCTAACTCCACTTCAGTCTTAACCTTTTTCTCTCCATCTGTACTTTAATTGTTTTATGTTCCTGCAATTTCTTACATATTTCTCCCTGATGCTCCTGCCAGCATGCCTTGGGTCTTTCCCAGGGCCTTCTCCCAGTTGGACATGCCTGGAAGACCTCCCTAGAGAGATGACCAGGGACATCCTCACCAAGCCACCTCAGCTGATTCCTTTCGATGCGAAGAAGCACCGGCTCTACACAAAGACCCTCCTGGATATTCAAGCTTCTCACCCTGTCCGTGAGTGTTACAAAATCCTCATGGCCCAAAAATCATTCTAACGACAAACAGCCAAGTCCCAGAAGAAAGAATATGTATGTAGAGTCAGTGTATCAGTGCATCTGCCCCTGTAGGAACATACTCAATAAGTTGTCTCCAGAGTCCCCAACACACTCTAGGTTTCCAATCAAGTACATTCATAGTAGAAACAGCTGCTAGCATTTGTCGTCCAGAGTCTTCCTGATGTCACCAACACTTGTCAAATCCCCACAACTCCCAGTGACGGTCTCACATACATGATACCTCAGTCATGGAAGGATCCTGCAGGACCAGACTAGATGGCTGGCGAACAGAAGGATGAGACCCACGATCCCTGATCCTTTCAACCCAGGTTCCTGAAGTTTGCCACCTCCTCTTTAGCATCTTCACAAGCAGAGATCATTTGAAGCCCTTTTCCATTCCTCAAACTTCCTCACTTCTGGTATTGCATAGCACAATGTCATCTGCATAAGGTGTGGTCCAGAGGTCTGGTCTTCATGGAACCAGATGAAAAAGGTCAGTCTTCAAGAAGATTGGTGTCTGTTACCCTGACAGTCCTACCCAGAGGAGGAAAGTCCTATATAAGCTCTGAAGCCCACTGGTGTCCATTTCTCCTACATGGATTCCATAAGGTGAAGTGGATGAAAGTCTGACTCCCCTGTGATTGGACACCAGTCTATCGCAGGTTAATTACCCATCCAAGACAAACACGGGGGTTTTATTTATTTTGAATGTCTAATAATAAAGAAGTACAGAGATTATTTTGGGTGTAATTTGAGCATAAACAGGTTTCAAAATTTACACTTTTAATCGGTCTACCATCATGAAGGGCAGGCTTGAACACAGGGAGTCAGCAGCAGGTTGCTGGATTGAGTCTGTGAGAAATGAGGTGGAAAATGAGCAGGTTATTTTTGGAAAAGTTCACACCTGTGACCTCACCATCAAGATCCACACAGCTGCTGCCGATTCAGAGGCACAGGGAGCCATAAGTCAAATGCTTCTGTCCAAACTCTCTGTGGTCCCCTTGTGATTAATTACACTCAATAACACTATTATTTCTACACCATCAGCAGCAGCAATATCTCATCCATCTTCAGTCATCTAGAAGTACTTTGTGTCATTAACATGTCTGCTGGCGTGCCTTGGTTCTTTTGGCTGTACCTGCTCTCTCATTCCTCAGCTCTCACTATTATCTTAGAGCTGAAGATAAGCCGACATCCTTTGACACAGAGCCGCTAAAGCAAAGCTGCTATGCTCACAAGTCGTTGGGGTAACCGTCCGCAGGACAGCGTGGGAGAGACGGCACCGACACGCCGTCCACCACACACTGTAATCACCTCTGTTCGACTGCAACGCCAGTGAAACCAGTGCACTGCCTGCACACATCTGTTGGCAGCATCACTGAAAAATGAAGTTTTTGAAAAGCTGGTAGAAAGGTTGGACCTGTGCGGAAGAAATAACATTATATTTTGAGGCTAAATGGAGGCCTGAGGTAGCGGTAATGACTGCCCCCTTCTAGCTCCTTCCTGCAAATGTGCTCATTAACGTGCATGAAGCATCACCACCAAGAGCCAAACTCCTGTTTGGCAATGAGTGAAGACTGTAAAATTATGTTTTAAAAATGTCATATTTTCCATCCGAGTCAAGTCTAGTGAAGCCTGGTAGGATGCGCTGGTGCTGCCACAATACCACAGAACTGCCTTGGGTCCTGGATGGCAGACACCTGGGCAGATATCCGGTCCATTCCCACATTTCTAAAACAACCATGTATATTTGCCGCAGCAAGGTGAAATGTGGACGTCCTCTTGGCCTTCACCGGCTACTGGGGTCCTCAAAACTCAGGCACCTCCGTGTTGGATTACGTAAGAGGAAATGGACCACATGGACAAAATGTCATGCAAGTGATGCTCATTTGATTCAAAGTTATTTCAGCGGTACCAAAGTACTAAAGACATCCAGTCATCATCTTAGGTCACTGGTTAGTGTCCAAGTCTCACAAGCATACAATATGACAGGCAGCACCACGACCCTACAGACTTGGATATTCATCTGTTTGCAAAGGCATCGCCATCACCAAAGACCTCTGTCCATCTACCTCACGACTCCATAAAATCTTCTGATGCATCTCTGGATCTCAAAGGCAGAGGACCCAGGGACATGTATGTCCCTGCCGAGGTCAATGAACATCGCTACAACAACAGTTCAACACTTTCACCACATACAGATAGGCTTTCAATTCCATTTGAGGTTTGACACAAATGTTTCATTAGGCTTCATGAAAATAAAGAAATAAACAACTTCACTTGTGAAACGTTTAATTGATGATATTTTGTGTTGCTCTGTCCCCAAATCGGTAGAGGTTCAAAGAACCAAAATTAACAGAAGAATTTCTACTAAAAGAGCAAAATCTCATACATGAATGTACGTAGAGTTTAGGCAACTGAGAATATTGCTGAAAATGCAGTTTACTTTTCTTCAAGGTATCCAAAAAAAAAAAGAAGAAACTCTAAAACAATTATTTTAAAGTGTTGAAACTCAAAATCCAGTAAAGTTAGATGTTTTATTATTATTATTATTATTATTATTATTATTATTATTATTATTATTATTATTATTATTATTATTATATAAATAAACCAATCATCAAGTTACAACCTCAAAATGAATAAATAAATAAGATTTCTTTTTAAATTTACTACCCAGTACATGAAAACACAAAGGTAGCTGCCAATGATCACCCAATAACAGTTAAATATATCCCAAATATCTTATAAATTAGAGATCACTAAATAGAAATTATGTATGAAGGCAGAATTTGATCACATATTGTAACGGCGGGCAAGATGAGGTCGCACTGCCATCTGATCGTGCTCGCAACGTTCACATGGCATGTCGAACGTCGGTCGGACAAATTGGGCCAGGGTCGAGGGGCTGCACGAAATCATCATAATAATACATCATAATCATATATAAGTAAAATAAATAATCACAAAAACAGGACGGAGAGTGAGACTTTTTTCTATGATTATTTATTTTACTTATGTATTTTTTGTTATGTAAATATATACTTATTTATTGTAGTATTTTATTTATTTGTCTTCCCTCCCTCTCTCTGTTTGTTTTAATGTAACACGTTGTGTGCACTCAGTTCCAGCTGACAGTGAGTCGCTGGCTAGCGGTCAGCTGACACGCCCCCTGTCCACAGCGCGATGAGCAAAGCAATCACACGTGAATGAGTTCACGCCTTTCCCCTTATTGTATATGTATCTATTTATTTTTCCACTCTTTCTGCCTGTCATGTGGACATGACATTACCCCAGCCAGCTGGCTGATCACAAAGTTCACACCGTGCCGTGTGCGCTGAGACGTCACTGGGTGATCCAAAGTTCATCTTGTTTGTATGTAATTATGAGCATGTCACGAGAGCCCGCCTAAACATGTGCATTGTGTGCCGTGTTGAGAGGTGATGTTTTTCATGGCACGATATGTGTTCTCCAAGCTGTGAGTTGCTCTAGAAAGGTGTGCATGTCGGCGGCGAGCAGCAGCAGCTGACCGCTGTGTCATAGCTACTCACAGCTGGAGAACACGTATCGTGCCATTAACAACATCACCTATCAACATGCCACCGCGATGTGCATGTATCGGCATGTTGTCCTCACATGGTAATATACAACAACAACATCACTTTTGCAGCGTATTCAGCAGTGAGCGCCTCAATGCGCACTGGACACCATCAGCCAAGCTGCCCCATGTGAAAATATCCATCTGATCACATGAACAGCCGGCCAGCCAAGTGTCACGTCCACCACCCAAGTTATAGTCCACACGGCGTGATGTCTTTTGTGCTGAACACGTGAACCCAGCTGATGTGTTCATGATATGAGCACATCATGTCATTCATGTCAGTTCATTAATTTCTTGTTTATGTCCATGGCCGTGGTTCATGAACATGAAGGAACAGAAGGATGTTAATTCTTGTATAGTCTGCTCTTTATAACATTAATTAAATATTTTAGCAGACAAAACAAATCCATTTGTTTCGTCATTTCTAGCACAGACCATCAAGTCATCAGGCCTCAATTACACATCATTACCAGTAACATGATTGTCTTACATTCAAATAGTACATTCATTGTTCTTATAATGTTCTGTGTTCCCTCATTATTTTGTCCTTACACATTTTTGTGGATTTATGTACATTTGTCTAACATGTGATTGCTGCAGCTGCTGTGTGAGCACGATGTGGTATTGCACATCTCACACGATTGCACTATGTTCATGCGCGTGCACACTCCTGTGCACAAAACAGTCGCTGTGGGATTGCTCATGCCTGTCCCTCCCGACAGTGGCTGGAATTTTTCGCAGTTCACCAATTCAGGTTTTTTCACCCTTTTTCAGCCGGTTTCTGCTTCTTTCGCCTAACTTTGTGTTCTGTGTGAATGGGCCATTAATAAAGAGTTGTTACTAAGTCAGCGGTTTTAACATGCCGCGTCTCAATATTTGATTGATTTATTTTGTGTACAGCCCACTAGTCCTAGGGTCTACTTGTCCTAACCTCTTTCTGCTATTTGATGGCGTATATTACAACCCCAGACTGATTTTAATATTCACAATCAAATGTAATATTTTCAAATAACTAACAAAATAGATCCAGTTTTGATCAATTTACAAAAATGAAACATGATTCTGTTGACATACACCATTAATCACCTTTAATTGTAAAGTTGTCTATAAATCTGTTGAATAGAAAATCAAATAATGGCAATTCACCATAATTAAATTGGGTTTTTATAATTGTCACACTATTCCAACATTACTTAACCTAATTGAGTACAACACATAGCCAACCATAAATGTAAAAAAACAACTTCAACATGCTCTCCTTAAGACTAGGACTCAGACTAGTGGACCCTAGGACTAGTGGGAAGTTCTCTTTATTTAAAATTAAATCATAAATCTCACAGGCACCAGCCCATGTTTTATTTGTACTCCAGTGGTTGAATGTGTTATGTTGTGAATGCTGTAAATCTAACAAATGACAGAGGAGACAAACAAGAGAATGGTGACTACAAAGAGAGACGCAAGCTTGTGAGAATGATTCATTTCAATCAGGGCCGTCAGCTGACCCGGTTTCAGCCGGCACGGTGCCTGAGAGCCAGCGTGAATTAATGTTTGTCTCAATCTGTTTGACAGGCTGTGCACGGCACTCTGTGAAAAAACACACATGAAGAGTGCACGTGAAGGAGTTTCAAATCACAAAAACACACCACATTTTAAAAAATTAATAATTCCACAACTGGTTTAAAAAAAGGAAAATACTACTTTAAATTCAGTTCGTACTCAGTGTTTCATGTTGATGCCTCAGTTTTGTGCAGCGATTTGCAGCCTGTTGGCCATGGTTGTATGTTTTTGCAGTGTTTCAGCACATTTAATGCATTTAGTGATTTATAGTGACAGTCACTGCACAGCTGGTTTTCCAGTGGAGTCATATGCAGCATGGTACAAAATCGGTACATATGCAGTACCAGTCAAACGTTTGGGTACACTTTCCCATTCAACTGAAGCGTCATCAAGCAGTTCGTCTGCTTGTTTCCAGAGGAGAATGTTCCCAGTTCTCCGTGTGAAGTGGAGTTACATCAGAAACGGCATCCAGTGTAAAACCAGATCAACATGTAGATCCATGTCAGATCGACTGGGGTGACCCCAAGTGAAAGAGGGAGAAGCTGAAAGACCTTACATCACTACATGTAGAGCAGGTTCCTCAGGGAATGAGATGCTGGCGTGCCACTATGTTCGATTCCAGTTCATGCAACCAGTCTGTATCTGTGGACACTTGATCTGCATCGCCTCAGTCCACCCAGCTGTGGGTACCAGCCTTGGCCGGGGAAGCCACCTGAGTCAGACTTGCAACCCATGTATGGAGAATCAAAGACTCATCAACTTCACATTACAGAATCCATGAGTACATTAAACACAGAAAGAATTTTCCAAAAGTCAATTACTGGTGTCAAAATGATGTCTGTCTGCCTGTTTGTTGGCCTCCTCCTCAAACAGCTTTTGGATGATTTCTTTCAATGCATATGCAGATGAAGGGCGACTCTGGAAATGACCAGATTTGGCTAATTTTAGTGAGTGTCAAAGTCACTGCGTGAAAGGTAAGAAATATTTATTTTCCACTCGACACTAAATCAAGAACAATCAAACAATCAATCAAAATGTCTTTCTGAATTCAGTCAAGAATAGGCATCTTCCTATGCTAGAACATCTTCCCTCATAGGCAGCTCTATGTGGCCACGAGTAGAATTCAGGACAAGAAAAGCAAAAATATTTTAACCATAAATCAACAATTTCCAAGTAAGACAAGACACTTGACTACATCCTTATTCATGCTATATTAGGCTGACCGAACTACCATAGCCCTGAAAATTTCCATATCCACAGGAACTACTGACATGCTGTAATAATCATTTTAAAATTAAAGCCAATTTAAACTGCCTGTTTGTATTGTTAATTCACACATTAATAATCAGTAGAGTCAGTTGTGTGGGGTTGCTGGTTGTGACAAAGAAATTATGGAAATTTGGACAAACATGCATATGAATATCAACAACTACAAACAAATGTCACAATCAAGATAGAAGCTCCCCTAGGTGGTACAAACTGGGATAGTATGGTACTATGGTTTTTACTATTTTAAATTTATTTTATTAGGAAACACAGTGGGCCACGGCCTCAACTTTAAATTTCTAAATTCTGGGTCTTTTAGTGAAGCTTAGGGCTAGTGGCCGGTGATCACCTTAGTATTTTTTGTTTTTCTTGTTGCTTAATGCTGACAAATTATACTGTATTTGTTGTCTTTCTGATGCCTGATTCTGTTTTTTCTCTCTGTTTGAGGTGTGGCTTGGAGTGGTGTCTGTTTCTGTAACCCTCATGTCCTGTGCACCGGCGACATTTCCTGTATATTCGTTTTTGGAATTGTTTTATAAATTGTGTTGGTAGCATGGCCCAAACAGAGAGTCACCCCTTTGAGTGTGGTCTGCTTGAGGTTTCTTCCTCAAATCATCAGAGGGACTTTTCCCTTACCACTGTCGCCTGTGTGCTTGCTCTGGGGGTTGGTAAGGTTAGACCTTACTTCTGTGAAGCACCTTAAGGCAACTTTGTTGTGATTTGGTGCTATGTAAATGAAAATAAATTGAAATTGAAATGTACTGGGAGTGTGACACTTAACTCACTCATGGTAACAGTAACATAACACTTAACTAAACAGATGAAACCAATTGAGCAACAAAAACACAATAAGTCAGTAACACTCACAACACTTTTAAACTAACATGAATCACAATAACAACATTCAAAACCCCGAACTCCCATGGTCCCATGCAGCACAATGTCCATTGTTTACTGGTTAGATAAAAATGCTCATTTCTCCAAAAATATTAGTGCTATCAACTTACTGTTTTCGCAGAGTTTATCCTTGACCTAAAATACATTAGTATACCAAATGGCAAATGTCAGCTCTCCCCAGTTTCTGTGTGATGAAAACCATACACATGCACGCATGCACACACACATACGCACACAGAGGCCACTTGGCTATTATAATATAGATGTAGAAGAGCTGTTTTTTTTTATTATTTTGATTTGAATCCATAAAACATAAAAGTTTTGTGTCACGTGTCGCTCTCGTATCCTCATTGATAACTACGTGCACACTTTGGTAAACAATTAGGCTGATGGATTGTGTAATCTCTGTGTAATGAAGGTTTGCTTGCATAATTCGACACACAGCGTTGGCTCCTTGGGCTCAGTCACAGAGTTTGTGCTTGTTTGCACGCTTGCATTGTGGAGTGTTAACATGTACAGTAAGTATGTGCTGGTGCCAATCAGATTAGCCATTAGCTGCCCCGGGTTCAGTCCCAGCTGGCTGAGTGACAGTGTTGCATGCTCCAATGTCATTTCACAGCTTCATATCTGGGAGAGAGAGAGAGCAGGTGTGCATTTGCCTCCTTCCTAAAGCTATAGAGATGCCTGTTTTGATGCACGGGCTGATGTGGTTCCTTTCTCACAGAAAGCGTGCAAGTGTCTGCAAGACGGAGCGAGAATATGCATGTATGTTGGTCAAAGGATGAATAGTGTTTCAGACCGTCACTTACGAGAAAGTGGGTGTGCTTCAAAGTCACTGGGGCAAGTGAGGAGCAGTGAGATGAGAGACTCCCCGGTGACACATTACACCTCATCACCATGGAAACAGCAAGGCGACATGACAATGGCTGTACTGGGCTTGTGGGAGAAGTGCAACAGTACTGGGGAATTGAGTAAGACTGGGACAAAAGAGACGATGGGGAGAACTCTAAAGATTTAAGTTGATTTTGGGTTCATAATTAAACAATATAAATCCAGGAAGTGGCGCTGGACCGAGTCCTGGTAACCACGTGCACCGGCACTGATGCAGCAGAAAGAAGGAATCACCTGCTGAAATACGGCGGTGTTATTAATACTATTATGTGTCTGAGAAGTGACAGCGTGACATACATTTGACTTGCACCCTGTGGGAGCAGTGCTTTAAATTTAGTGATCTAATGGAGGATGTTATGAGCCCCGACGAGCCAACCGTACGTCCCGCTGTTCCTCTGAAACTGTGAGTGGCAACTGCTTTTACACATGCGCAAATGCAAAAGAAGAAAATAAATCAGATTAATGTATAAATGTATCGAAGAAATCAGAGCATTGGGAACAAATTCAGGTGTGTTAATCTGATTTCTCATAATCCAATAACGGTCGTTATTAAATAAAGCATACTGGATTTTGCCGTTTGCATCACTACTTAATAATCAGATAACAATTGTGATATACTCCTAGAACTGACCTAATGTGTAACAACAGAATAAGAAGCGGTAGGTTGATTCAGGTCAGGGAGCTTGCACTGTGCCACATGTTACTGCATCCACAACATTACAGAACTGAACTTGGGTCTTAGACAGCACCACGGAGACAAATAGTCCATCCATACCTCTAAAAGTGGTCATCTACAGTTGTATGTAAAAGTTTGGGCACCCCTGATGATTTCCCTTTATATATAAATCATTGCTTGTTTGGATCAGCAATTTCACTTAAATATATCATACAGCAGACAAACAGTGATATTTGAGAAGTGAAATGACGTTTATAGGATTTACAGAAAGTATGCAATAATTCTTTGAATTATTGCATACTTTCTGCAATAATTCTTTGAGGAGGGGTGGTGGCCAAGTGGTTTCTCTCCATGTAATGTGGAGTTACGTCAGGAAGGGCATCCGGCGTAAAACCTGTGCCAGTTCAACATGCTGATCCACCTTGGATTTGCTGTGGCGACCCCAAGTGCAAACAAGGGAGCAGCTGACTTACTATGCTGGACATACTATGCAATAATTCTTTGAACAAAATTAGGCAGGTGCATAAATATGGGCACCCCAACAGAAAAAAATACATCAATATTTAGTAGATCCTCCTTTTGCAGAAATAACAGCCTCTAAACACTTCCAATAGCTTCCAGTGAGAGTCTGGATTCTGGCTGAAGGTATTTTGGACCATTCTCCTTTTAAAAAAAACCTCTCAGGTTTGTTGGTTTCTGAGCATGGACAGCCCTCTTAAAATCACACCACAGATTTTCAATATTATCATATACCTATAAATGATACGCCAATATGATTGGATAAAACACTAAAGAATAAATAGCAATACACCTTTTTCGCGGACGGGTAATATTTTTCATACCACCCGGGTAAAACCCACAAAATGAATGTCGCCTCGGTAATCAGCCAATCTGGACAGTGGAGCGGCGCCACAACGAAGAGGCGAGGTCAGAGGAACTGGTGAGTCACTATTAATAATTTCTTATGTGTCCAACCTCGTAGGTTGATCGTTAAAATTAAATTTGTTAGTTCTAAAAGCCGTCATAATTATTTATAGGAAAACGTTCTATTTTTTTTAATAAGGTTTGAACTTTGAGTGTTTACACAGGACAGAGAAGTGAGAAAATGTTAATGCCTGTTTGAGAAAGTGTATAAAGTGTGTAGTGAGGGGTTTTACAGCCTTAAAACATCTATAATAATTGGAAAAAATAATGCTGACTACAAATCGCGGGTTATTTTTAGACTGTAACTCCTGCGATAAACAAGGGACCACTGTATATGATAAAATCGTTATCAAGTTGTTCACCAATGAATATGGCTTTTTACACCCTTCAGAAAACCATACAACATTTATCATTTATAGGTATATGATTGTACTTGTTCCTCTGCATGAATGCCTTAGTAGATTTTGAGCAGTGTTTAGGGTCGTTGTCTTTTTGAAAAGATCCAGCCCCCGGCGCAACTTCAACTTTGTCACTGATTCATGAACATTGTTCTCAAGAATCTACTGATATTGACTGGAACCCATGTGACCCTCAACTTTAACAAGATTCCCAGTACCTGCATTGGCCACACAGCATGATGGAACCACCTCCAAATTTTACTGTAGGTGGCAAGCGTTTTTCTTGGAATCCTGTGTTCTTTTTCAGCCATGCATACTGCCCCTTGTTATGTCCAAATAACTCAATTTTAGTTTCATCAGTCCACAGCACCTTATTCCAAAATTAATCTGGCTTGTCCAAATGTGCTTTAGCATACCTCAAGCAACTCTGTGGTGTGTACGCAGAAAAGGCTTCCTCTGTATTACAGCATCATAACGATCTCTTTGTGCAAAGTGCGCTGTATAGTTGAAAGATGCACAGAGACACTATCTGCAGCAAGATCATATTGTAGGTCTTTGGAGCAGGTCTGTGGGTTGACTATGACTGTTCTCACCATCCTTTGCTTCAACCTATTTGAGATTTTTCTTGGCCTGCCACTTCAGGCCTTAACTAGTACTGTGCCCATGGTCTTTCATTTCCTCACTATGTTCCTCACAGTGAAAACTGACAGCTGAAATCTCTGAGATAGCTTATTGTATCCTTCCCTGGCCTAAACCATGATGTTGAAGAATCTTTGCTTTCAGGTCATTTGAGAGTTGTTTAGAGCCTCCCATGTTTCCACTCATTAGAAGAGATGCAATGAGGGGACACATTTTCAAATAGCCACCTTAAATACCCTTTCTCATGACTGGATTCACCTGTGTAAGGAGGTCAAGGGTCAATGAGCTTACCAAACCAATTTTGTGTTCCAATAATTAGTGTTAAATGTATTCAAATCAATAAAATGACAAGGGTGCCCAAATTTATGCACCTGCCTAATTTTGTTTAAATAATTATCACACACTTTCTGTAAATACTAGAAACTTCATTTCATTTCTCACATATCAGTGTGTTTGTCTGCTATATGATATATTTAACTGAAATTTCTGATCCAGACAACCAAGGATTTATAAAGGAAAATCATGAAAATTATCAGGGGTGCCCAAACTTTTGCATACAGCTGTATCTGCCACAGTGAGGTGATACACTGGCGCCCCCCTGTCCTTCTCCATCCACCGAGGTCCTCAACATTCAGACACGTGCATGCTGGATCATGCCCGTAGAAACACACCAAATGGCAAAACCATCATAGCCAATGCTCCCTTGCAATGCAAGTGATACTCCTTATCTAAATCTCCCCAAGTGACCCTTCATGACACAAAGTCATTCCAGAGCTACCCAAGGACCATCCAAAGAGTCATAATACAATATACATATAATAAATGTTTTCAAGTGCAATGGGAAGAATATTTGCATGAGCTGAAAGATGGACAGTACATTATTGGGACAAATAATGCAAACCACCTGACACAGAATACCTCTACCAAATGACAAGGATTTATGAATGAATGAATGAATGAATGGATTTATCCGGCACACACACACAAATCCGAAAGAACAGAAATATACAGATTACATGAATGTTATATAAAAGCCTGTGACTTGACTGTATTTATGATGTTGTATACAAAGAACTCTACCTATTGCCTTAGGTCACAGGTTTATATCCATCCATAACCACTCACACTAAGACAGGAAGCTCCAGTACCCAAATGACTGCAAAGATAGGCATCAACTGACACCTTAAGACCCTGTAACATCATCTTAGACATCTCTCGATCTCAAGGACAGAGGACTTGGGGACAAGAATACCACTGCCAAGATAGGTGAATGCCTCTCCAAGTTCGACACTTTCACCAAGTACAGATACACGTCAGATGGGTGAGTCAAGCAAAACATTAAAAGCCTGGATCTTAGTCTTAATCCAAGACAACCTCAAACTAAGACACTCTGATACCTCACTCAGTAATCAGGGTATCCATTGGTTCCACAAATATCACAGCATCATCCACTTCGTCACCATGAGGAAAGTTGTTGGGTTGTGGAAACCAGCCAAGCACTGAACAGTGTATGACCCAGATCACATCCCTGACAAATGTCAGCACAGTACTTACACTACCTGTGCATCAACTGGCTAGGATGTCCTACAGAGCAGCCCGGTCATCTGAGTCAAACATTTTGACTGCTGTGGAGATCCTGCACAAAAACGAGAGAAGCCAAACGAAGGAGCATAGCTTACAATAAATGGATTTAGGCAGGGCAGTCAACAGTAGACTATCCCTGAAGATGTCACACAGTAAGATTTGTCACAGTGTGTTTTCAGCTCAGCAGATGACACAGATCACTCAGAACGTCAAGTCCAAGTGATGTGAAGGAGAGAAAAGGAAAAAAAAAGAGCTGGGGCTTTAGATTTTCTCTTTCGAGAAAATCTGTTCTTTCACTAATTTTATTTTAGGACTCAATCACATCTTTCATATGGCAGCAGGAAGAGCAGAGCCACTTCTGCTTGTCACGAGTAGCGAAAGAAAAGACAGATTCTGGTGAAAGGAGAAAGTAAGATTTATACAGTCCAGATGGATGGAAAGATGAAAAACAATAACTTGAATGCAACAGAGTAATAAGAGCACGTTCCCCGGTGGAGCCATTCTGACACAATATGCTCTGATTGATGTCTGAGGATGTAATCACATCTGGCCAATAACGCTGCAGCTCACTTTCACATGTGGGAAAACAGTCAGTCTGCAGGCTGCAGCTTTAACGTGGACGTCCGCCCGACATTATATTACTGTTCTGTTATACATGCATGCACATAGCTGTTGGTATCCTGAGCTCCAGAAACTGCCAGTACTGGTTTTACTTGAACAGCAAAGGTGATGATTTGCTGTTCCTACTCAAGAATATGATCTTTATCTGGAATGATGTCCAAATATTCTCAGTACTGCAGTGTAAAATGGTCGTGACTCGTGAGTTGCTTGGTATGCTTTGTATAATTATGACCAAAGTGGACGTTAACACACATAATTCTCTCACACATGCTCACCACAAGCCAAGACTGGGAGCACGATACACCAGATACACCACAGAACTGCCTCGGGTCCTGGAAGGCATTCACCCAGTCAGGCAAACAGCCTGCTCGCACCACTTTAAAGTAACCACTTGTCCACTAAAGATGGGCATCTTTAGTGGACAAGTGGGCATCCTCATGGTCTTTTCCAGTTGTTGGAATCTTCACCCCTGAGAGAACTACCTACATGCTGGATCATGCAAAGGGAAATGTGCCATTGCCCAGAACGTTATAGCTGAAGTTCCTTCACAAAGCAAATAATACTCGTGTTTCCCAAAGTAACCACCTGTTTGTCACAAGTCATTCCAGCGGTACCCAAGGATCCTCTAAAGACTCAACCCAAGGGTGTGTTTGAATGCTCAGTGTAAAAAATACATAAGTGTCCATCAAGATTTCAATCTTTATGCTAGTTTTTAGTTTAGATTTCCATATAGCCAGTATTTTTTGTGGGCAGGATGGTACATGACTACTATGATAAATTGTTCTCTAAAGACAGAAAAAAGCCAAGATTGTTGTTTTCTGGTGTGAGAAGTGTCCCGATAGGTTGTCAGATGATATGGACACCAAAGATGAACCTTTATGTCCACCCACCTGTCTGAACAAAGTATCAGCGGGGGACATAGTGTTGATAACAGACACAGGAACCTTGTATCCATCACTTGTATCTGCAACCTTGTTCTTTCAGTCAATACCCAAAGCTCATGACCGTAGGTGAGGACAGGAGTGTAAATCAACTGGTAAAATCAAGAGCCTCGCTTTTTTCACCAGGATGGTATATAAACATTCGTTCGGGAGGAGGGTGGGACAGGTGGATTTCTGAGTACAGCTGCAGCTTCTTCACATCGAAAGAAGCCAGGTGAGGTCTTTCAGGCATCTGTTGAGAATGGCCCCAGTTGTCTCCCTAGGGTGGTCTTCTGAGCAAGTCCAAATAGAAAGAGGGCCCAGGGAAGACCCAGGATTTACTGTAGGGATGAGGTTTCCCAGTTGGCTTGGGGAGTCCTCCAGATCCCCCTTGAAGAGTTAGAGGACTTGACCATGGATAGAGAATTGTGGGATGAGCTGCTTGGCCTGTTGCCTTCAACTTTAACTCCGGACTGTGATAAGTGGCAGAAAGTGTAGACCAGAAGCCACCAAACCTGCTCCTGGAGACCCCCCTGCTGACTTCCATGTGTACCTGCTGCAGCCACAGCTGCTTTGTAACATCTTGTGTTTGCAAAGCACACTTGAAACAGTTAGTTAGCAGTGAGCGGAACAGGAAGAGATGGAAAACATGCAGGAACATTTATCTCCAGGAGCAGCGTTGGTGACCCCTGGTTTAGGGCAGTGATGTCAGTGTGTGTATTTGCCACTTTATCTCCAAGACCCTTAAACCCAAATTAACCAAACTTGGCACATGGGTAGTCCCTGTGTGTATCTTTGGTATTAGGAATGGGAATCACATGTGGGGCTGAGCATCTTTGTGTCATTAAGGTCCAACAATCTGCAGGGTTTTGTTACATCTTTATTTGGTTTTTGGGGTTTTTTCCCACTGAGTTCCTCCCCTCAACACCAACTGGTGCTGCTCAGTGAAAAGTCCTGCAGAGGTGATTAACTGGAGTTAAGAACAACATGCCACTGGCCGTACATTTCGCCATCCCCACAGAAGCATGCAATCCATCATTTTCTGGTCTCAATCTGGCAACCCAGTCAGATACATCTCCAGATCATTAGCAGCCATTCTATGATCCATCTGCTGATCATCGCTGCCATACAGTTAGCGAAACCTCTTCAAAGCTTGATCTGATTGATCCATATAGCCCACTCTCCTGCAGATACACAGCAGTAAATCATCTTTTGTGGTAACCAGTAGAGTCTTCTTACAATTCTAAAAGCAAATCATTTCCATTTATGCGAAAGGAAAAGTGTGTAACAGACAAATGTGTGAAGATGAAGTGGGCAGTGAGTGCCGAAGGGAAGCAACCAGGAAAGATATTGAATAAGAGATAATATTTGTCATGAATCACACTGTGCAGTTAGCATCATGCTGTATGAACATGAGCTCCTTCGCCTTCCAGGAATGACTTTGCTCGGCTCAGGAGGAGAGTAAAACATTGTGTTCATTCTCGTAGGCAAGGTCAGTATCTTTTTCTGTCTTTGTTGTGATTCTTGTGGTGAGGTGTGTCGTGCATGACGTCTTCTCTCTCCCACAGATATGACAGACTGGATCAATGTCAATGCTGCACCCCTGAACCATGTTTTATGTTCTTCTGAGAAGGATAACCATTTGTCTTCATGATTTTTGAAGATATAAAGCAAAGCATGTTTAAAGAAGCTTGTTGTTACATTTAGAAAGTGTCAGTGAATATTAACAAGAGTACATGAAATTTATTTTCATGGTAGCATTTATGCAGAAAAGCACATTGAGATTTTAGAGAAACATATTCTGGCTTCAAGATGACATCTTTTCCACAGACGTCCATGCATTTTCTACTAGATAATGCAAAACCATATACTGCACACATTATAAAAGCAGTGCTGCAGAGGCAGAGAGTACGGGTACTGAAGTACCTAGCCTACCTGCAGTCCTGGGAAATTTTGAAATAAAAAAAATACAATGATGACAGTAACCCCTTTAAGGGCTCCTTCACACACAACACGATTGAAATCAACTAGCGCACGGAGGAATTGCACGCCATTCGTGAAAAATCAGAGCTGCCTCTAACACCTCGTACACCTGTCACCACAACCATTCACACACATCAATGGCCAAAAGACAGAGAGTGCCCTGTGAAAGCGTGTTCGATCCCCCTCTCTGCAGGAGTCCACCAAAATCCAGGTGCCACACATGAACATCCAATACCACTCGCGGAGCAGTTAGGAAATGTGGTGCCAATCGTGCAGTCAGGATGAAAAAAGTGAGCAGGCGACCACTTGTGTTCCGTGTTCCGTGCGTGTGTTTCGTGTGCACCTTCCACTCCCCCCCCACAACACGTGGTGTGCATGTGTTTCGCGCATGCCCCCGCTCTCCTCTCTCCCTGCACAACACATGTGGCGTGCATGTGTTTCGCACGTGCCCCCGCTCTCCCCACACAACACATGTGGCATGTGTGTGTTTCGTGTGGCCCCCGTTCCCCCCCACACAACACATGTAGCATGCGTGTCTTTCGCGCATGCCCCCTCTCTCCCTCAACAACACATGGCGTGCATGTGTTTCGTGTGCTCCCCACTCCCCCCGCACAACACATGGTGTGCGTGTGTTTTGCACACCCCCCAGCTCCTTCCCTGCGGGGGGAGCATACTTGCATAAAAATGCTGATATGTATGTACAGATGGGGAGCAGCCAGCCACGTCTCAGTGCACACAGCACAGCGAGCTGCATCCCAGCTGATCGCCGGCCAGAGACTCACTGACAGCTGCAAATGACGACTCAGTGCACACGATGTGTCACATTAAAAACACAGAGACCCCAGCCAGGACAGGCTGTGGTCTATAAATAAGTGCTACAATAACTACATACACAATTACATGCCAAAATAACTATAAAAAAATTATCACATAACACAGAAACAGAGAGTGACACTTTGGTTTTGCGCTGTACGGACAGGGGGGCATGGCTGCCAACAGCAGTAGCTGTTGGGATCTCATGTCCTCACAATTGTCCACTGTGATGCTCATGTGTGTGCTTGCTGTCATCACATGGAAATACATAAAACATATATTGCTTTTGCGACAGGCTGGAGCGTGCGCACATTCACAGGTTGTGCCAGGAGAAAAGGACCGTCTGATCATGTGGACACTCAGCTGGAGATCTGAATGTCACATCTATCTGACAGGACACACATGCGGGCATGCGTGTCCTTTGAGCGGCGCGCCACAGGACAGACACCATGTCAGGTGGAACACACACCGTGCCAACTTTTTCTGATTTGATAAGTACAAGCACAAAAATCTCATTAGAGTGAAAGAAATGTCCAGTTTGCAGACTGTATTGAGCACTGCTTACTTATACATTTTATAAATACACAATGTGTGATGTGGCCAGAATTACACAGATCTACAATAATCTGTCGTCAGAGCCAACATTAGTTAGTCTGAGGACAAACAGGTTTACGTCTCCTGCCGGTTCTTCTTATGTGTTTCACTGCATTCAAATTACACAAACTTAAAATATTACTGAATTTCATTCTGATGTTGCAAGGATTTGACAGACTTGTAATAAATAAAAGAAAAAAGATGAGTCAAGTTTAATAAACGGGGGGTTTGAAGTCCTACAGCTTGTTCGGCACCACAACTGAAGATGATAAGGTGCAGGTTCACATAGTCCTCTTTATAAACTGTAGATCTAATGTGCAACTGGTGTTACACTTTATCACAGGCACAGCATAAATCAGTCACACCCTGTATAAAAACACCCAAACTACAGTGTCTTTGCACCCGGGCCCTCTCATGTCTCATGGGCCATCTTAACCTTGCTCATATATTACATGAATCCAGACTGTTATAGCATTGATCATAACTGCTGTTATTAAGTGCTCCTAATTAGTGCAATATATCATTTGTGCGTGTAAACTGCAACTTCAATTCTCTGCTTCATTGAAAAGCCAGACTGATCTGTAAAAGGCAGCACCTGAGCAGGTCAACAGGTTTCTTTAGTCGGCCGCTTTGCTGAGCTGATAGTTTTGCCGAATTTATGACCAATAAAGAACGAGTGATTCTCCACCAGCAGGCAGGCTGACATTACATAAAAGATTTCTCTAATTGGTTTGGGGCCCCGCCTGACACCAGCTTCTTCCTCCGCTGACTTATTCTAATATTGTTAATTATCTGATAACCACACAGTTGTCAATAGTGCTGTGCCGCCAAGCCAAAGGACTGTGCTGAGCCAAAAAGACACACGCTTTCCTTATTTGCTCAGTCAGCTTAGATAAGAGATGGGATAATTACGATGTTACAGAACACTGAATTAGCAGCAGGAAAACATTAGCACTCAAACTGCAATAATGGTTGTGCGAAGCTGAAAACGCCTCCTGAATTAATGGGTGTAAGCAAGACACACTCGAGAGCATAATTTACACCAGTATCATAAAACAACAATGCATCTGTAATTGCTAATGGCAGCAGTTTAGAGGGTAGATTTTAATTATTTGCATAAATAACTGACAAAGAAAGGATTACAAACATACACTGCTACATACTGGAAATCAAGGATTGCTCAGATGAAGATAAACTGATCAAAGTATTGATTTTCATGGATACTGATGCAGCTAGGTGTTGTGTCCCATGTGGGGCGTTGTGAGACATTTCCAAACAATAGTGTTGTGACATCGAGAACAAACTCAGTAATACAAACAATGTATTGCTGTACTACTACTATTACTATTATTCCTAACCCAGTAGTGCCATGAATGGATGGATGGATGGATGGATGGCTTTATTATCATTGTCATTACAACAACGAGATTGCCACACTCACATTCCACAGACAAACAGCAATTAATCTACAATTATTACTTGTTTACCGTAATAATGGCACACATCAGAATTAAGACAACACATATACATTTGACATTGTTTATGTGCACTAAACTTGAAACAGTCCATTTTCTAAATTGAGGCGATGTGAGTGTGTGGTAGCTGCTGCAACTGGAGTCGCGCTGCCTGCCAGCTTGGGAAGAATGGGGGCCTGTCGGAGGGGGGGCAGGGGGGGAGGTGAAAGGGAAAAGCTGGAGCATGCTTCAGTCCATGTGTAAGTCTGTCAGTTTATTGTTTTTGTGGGTTGAGATAAGAATGGAGCCGAATAAGCTCACAAGGCCTGAATACATTCCTCTGGAGGTAAACAGTGGGCAATTTGTCCTTGAGGCTAGATAAGCCTGGAGTGTTGTAGCTGAGCAGTGAAAAATACTTTTAACAGGTCCACTTTAACAGCCAAATCCCAATTATGAATTAAGAATATTAACCGGCCTCCGAAACCTTCAGCTTCAACTGCAAGGCATGCATCAGCTCCGAGGTGTCATCCAATTTGCGTCTGAGTTCAAGAGTCAACGCAGTCTGAGAATGCACTGCCTTGCCAACCTCATTAATCATGACAGACAAGCGAGGGGACGTGGTTCTTGATGCCGCCGTCTTGCCATTTTTCCGGTAGATCAGGGCAGCACATAAGCCAAAAAGTACCAGCCCTGCTGCCATGAGACCAAAAATGAATAAATCCTCAACATCTTCAACGGAGAAAGGTCCCAAGCATGCAACACGCCAAGACGCCCAGGAGTCAAGGATATAGCCCGCAGGACACGTTCCATCTGGGCAGGTACGATCCCCCGGTCCTGACCTTCTTGTAGAAAAAATGGTGTCAATAGCATTCAGAGACCAGCTGATCAATTCCATGGTTAATCCAATAGTAGTCCAATAGATCCAGAATCCAATATAGTTTTGAGGAATTCACAGTCTGGTGAAGTAGGGACTTGAAGGTTAAAGGCAGAGAGATAAGGGAGAGTGGAGGAGATGCAACCGCCCTCGTTCGAGTCCCAAGCTGAACATAACAACAATGAACACACCGCGAAGACACCGCACACTTTCACCACCATGCAGTCAGCTCACATAGACACTGATACAAGCCAGGTTCAGGACCACCCATATGGGGGTGGCTTAGGCTGGTTATAATGAAGTCACACAGAAGTCAAGTGATTATCTGTATTGTATCAGTGTTTTCACATTCTGTGGCTGGACAAGAGATGTTACAGGATTCCTATAAAATCATAAATTTTACATTGTTTAAGTTTTTTTTAACAAAACCTCTCATAAAGCAGACATACTGTAATACATTGTCAACCACTGCATGGTGGTGCCACTGTGCAAAAATGCCAAGTAACTGTTTTGTAGCCAAATCATATTTCCATTAGCTTCCCTGTTTAACCTCTGAGTCGTTTCCCCCTCAGGGCGCAAACTCTCGATGTCCGACATGGGAAGCAGATACTCCAGCCATGAGGCTAAAAACCATGGGTTCTAGCATCTGTCACGAGAGCATCTTTTGACAATAAGGTTTACTGACTTCAACTCTACAGTGACTCCTGCTGGCTCCGTCACACCAGGATTAACCACTTACCATCAGAAAAGCGACAATAGCAGGGTATCGTTTGGGTTTCTTTTTTTGTTTGTTCGTTTGTTTAATACCTGTGTGAAGCACCTTGAGGCAGCTTTGTTGCATTTTTAGCGCTATGTAAATAAATTGAATTGTGTGTGTTGACAAGATAACTCAATAACGACTGGACGGATTTCCTTCAACCTTGGCGGGAATGTTACTTGAATAGAGATCATTAGATTTTGGAGCAGATTAGTCGAAGGTCATGGAAAACATGGTTTGAAAAACAAAATCAAGAAGCCTAGATGGATGATTTAAAGTAAATATTGCTCAGCAAAACATCTGTGATTGATTGGTAATAACAGACATCATAATGAAGTCACACAGAAGTCAAAATTTATGGTACTTGTATGGTTATATTGTGATATGTAGAGCACACATGGTATGTATTCACTTTCTGATGTACCTCGTGTCATACAAACAGCATGTTTTTGTTTAAAAAACAAAAAAAATTGTTGTGATTGCAACCTTTTGTCTGATTAATCTAAAGGTTTTCAGCCAATCAAAATGAAAACAGTAGCAGAATTAAACTCACAATCTCATTTCAAGATCCATGCAACTTGAAAACATGTTGACAGAAATAGGAATAGAGAGAAAGAAGTGTCTGCTTCACCCCCATTCATCCACAACCCTTTCTGCAGGGTTGTGTTGATTGTCAATTAAAATAATAATAATTAAAAAAAAACTATTTGAGGCACACCAAATTTCAACCCCCCACCCCAATTTAACTATTCTGTTGAAAATGACCACAAATCTGTTTTCCCCTTTGTATCTGATGAAATGGCCCCTCACTGTATTTCAAAAACATACGAGGTCTGTTAGAAAAGTATCCGACCTTTTTATTTTTTTCAAAAACCTGATGGATTTGAATCACGTGTGCTTGCATGAGCAAACCTTGAACCGTCGTGCGCATGCGTGAACTTTTTCACGCCTGTCGATTGCGTCAGTTGCTGGTAAGCAGCATTTGTGTGAGGACGAGTGTAGTGCTCTCAGCGGATTTTCATTGCAAGGAAAATGACGGAACGACTGGAGCAGCGCTACTGCATCAAATTTTGCCAGAAACTTGGCGACAGCCAGGTGGAAACCATTCGGAAGATTCAGATGGCTTTCGGTGGCTTTTCAGTCATGTGACTATCCGAGAAATTGTGGAAGAGGTGGGCATCATTTTTCGGAGTCCAGCATGTCCTGAGAGACTTCAACATGAAGGTGCTTTTGCTCCGCCGTCAGCAGCTTTGGCACGAATTTTGCTGCCATTCTTTTCATGGCCAAATCTTCTGTCACAGTGGAATGTGCCGAAAAAGTGCTGATGTCCACCTCTTCAGGCAATTTCTCAGATAGTCACACGACGGTCCCGCATCACCACAGCGTTCACTTTGGAAATGATCTGGTCATTTCAGCATGTTGATGGCCGACCGGAGCGTGGCTCGCTCTCCACCGTTGTGCAGACATCTTTAAACCGGTTGTAACGCTTCTTAATCTGTGTGATGCCCATAGGATCGTCACCGAAAGCTGTCTGAATCTTCCGAATTGTTTCCACCTGGTTGTCGCCCAGTTTCTGGCAAAATTTGATGCAGTAACGCTGCTCCAGTCGTTCCGTCATTTTCCTTGCAATGAAAATCCACTGAGAGCACAACACACGTCCTCACACAAAGGCTGCTGTCAGCAAATGACGCAATCAACAGGCATGAAAAAATTCACGCTTGCGCACGAAGGTTCAAGGGTGGCTCATGCAAGCACACGTGATTCAGATCCATCAAGTTTTTGCAAAAAAAAAAAAAAAAAAACTTTTCTAACAGACCTTGTAAACAAAATATTTCAATTGAAGAGATGAACTTCACAGAATGCAAACAATCACGGGTGAATATCTTTCAACTTATGGTTACATAAAGCAGAAGGAACACAGGAGGAACTATGGTGTGAATAACTGAACACCAAAATCAAGCTTGTACAACCAGCACAGAAATTTGCTTGGGGGCAGCTTGCGACAAAGCAAGCTGTGCACGGCATCTAAGAGTTACCTGGTTGTACATTTGACATCTTAGAAGAAATAAATATGGATTTTGGTGAGTGTATTTTGCAGTACAGCTTTGGTAACAATAATTTTAAAAAAAAAATCTTGGTTTTTATATTTGATCACTGTCATTTGCCTAAATTTACCTGTTGTGTTGTACACCTTTGTGTATATGTGCATGCACACAGGAGAGTGAACAAACAGTACGCCACTCCACCGAGGCGAGACGAAGCCGAAGAGGAGGAGGAGGAGGAGGATGCAACAAGCACTTCAAAAGCAGCAGCGTCCTCCTGGTAGGTTTAACGAGACAGAAGGAAAGAAAACTGGAGGAGGAATGCTGTTTCTCTCACCACACAGTGCAAACAAATCTCCCCGTGCCCTTTGCTCTGCTACAGCCAAAAGCTGCAGGCGGCGAGGAGGAGATTGTCTCCTCTGTCAGAATTCACTCCATTAAACAAATGTTTTCGAACAGGACAGGGACACCACAGAGAGACATTTTCTGTCTTCTTTCAGAGTCTGGGAGCAAATAGATCCTGCTTTGTGGTGCAGCCGCTGCCCTCTGAGGTGAATCAGGTGAAAGATACCCAGTGGAAGAGGAGACTTAGAAAATTCAACATTCACATCATTCGGTGCATCCAGAAAGTATTCACAGCGCTTCACTTTTTCCACATTTTGTTGTGTTACAGCCTCATTTAAAAAATGGAGTAAATTCACTTTTTCCCCTCAAAATTCTCCTCACAACACCCCATAATGACAACATGAAAAATTGGAATTTTTTTATTTTTGCAAATATATATATATATACGAGGTCTATTAGAAAAGTAGCCGACCTTATTATTTTTTCAAAAACCATATGGATTTGAATCACGTGTGATTACATCAGACATGCTTGAACCCTCGTGGGCATGCGAGAGTTTTTTCACGCCTGTCGGTTACGTCATTCGCCTGTGGGCAGTCTTTGAGTGAGGAGTCGTCCACCCGCTCGTCGATTTTTTTCATTGTTTAGGAATGGCTCAGAGACTGTTGCTTTGTTTGATAAAAATTTTTTCAAAACTGTAAGGCACAACTGAGTGGACACCATTCAATAAATTCAGCTGGTTTTCGGTAAAAATTTTAACGGCTGATGAGAGATTTTGGTCTGGTAGTGTCGCTTTAAGGACGGTCCACGGCGCCTGACGGCGATCTGCACTTCGAGGCGGCAGCGTCTCGCCGTTTCAAGTTGAAAACTTCCACATTTCAGGCTCTGTTGACCCAGGAAGTCGTCAGAGAACAGAGAACTTTCAGAAGAAGTCGGCATGAGGAGTTTATTCGGACATTCCATTGTTAACGGTCATTTTGTAATGAAAGAACGTGCGGGCAGTGTCGCATGTCGGGCTGGACCCGACCGCGGGGGGTCGCGGCAGGAAAAACACCTCCGTTGGAAATCTTAACGGGCAAGTTGGAACATGCCCAAGCTGTTAAACAATTTCTCAGTTACTCACTTGTTGAAAGCCATTAAAAGCCGCCTGAATTCTACAAATGGTTTTCAACACGGAGGTGTTTTTCCTGTCGCGGCGCACACAGATTTGCCGAGTCGTCACGGAAACGACTCGGCGAATTTGCGCGTACGTCTTTCATTAAAAAAATGTCAAACAGTGGAATGTCCGCATAAATTCCTCATGCCGGCCTCTTCTGAATCTTCTCTGTTCTCTCACGATGTCCTGGGTGAATTAAGCCTTAAATTAGGATGGTTTCAGCTCGAAACAGGCCGACGACAGCGCCTGGAAGCGCTGCAGGACGTCCCGCTCCGTGGGAAGTCCTTACACCGACAGAAACACCCCATAATCTCTCATCAGCCGTTAAACTTTTCACAGAAAACCAGCTTAATTTCTCGAATAGTGTCCACTCGGATATTCCTCACAGGTCCAGAAAAAATTTTGATAAAGCAACGCGCACCGTCTCGAGCAGCGTGTGAAACAAAGGGATTCAGCCGAGAGGGCGGGACCACATCTCACTCAAGGCCTGCCCACAGGGAAATGACGTCACCGACACGCGTGAAAAAACTCACGCATGCGCACGAGGGTTCAAGCATGATTGGTGTAATCGCATGTCATTCAAATCCATATAGTTAAAAAAAAAAAATAAAAGGGTCGGTTTATTATCTAAGAGACCTCGTATATATATGTGTGTGTGTGTGTGTGTGTGTGTGTGTGTGTGTGTGTGTGTGTGTGTGTGTGTGCGTGTGTGTGTGTGTGTGTGTGTGTGTGCGTGTGTGTTAAAAAGAGCCCTAAGAAATCACATGTACATAACTATTCACAGACATTCCTCTTTGCAGCACCTCTCAAGCACCATCAGGTTGGATGGGGAGCCTTGATGCAGAGCCTTTTTCAGGTCTCGCCAGAGATGTTCAATCAGATTCAGGTCTGGATTCTGGCAGCACCACTCAAGGACATTCATAGAGTTGTCCTGAAGCCACTCCTTTGATATCTTGGCTTCTGTGCTGTTGAAAGATTAACAGTTGCCCCAGTCTGAGGTCAAGAGCGCTCTGGAGCAGGTTTTCATCCAGGATGTCTCTGTACATTGCTGCATTTATCTTTCCCTCTATCCTGACTAGTCTCCCAGTTCCTTCTGCTGAAAAAAATCCCCACAGCATGATGCTGCCACCACCATGCTTCACTGTAGGGATGGTGCCTGATTTCCCCCAAATATGATGCCTGCCGTTCACACCAAAGACTTTGTCTTTGTCTCATCAAACAAGAGAATTTTGTTTCTCATGGTCTGAGAGTCCTTCAAGTGCCTTTTGGCAAACTTCAGGTGGGCTGCCATGAGAATTTTAAGTGGCTTCTGTCTGGCCACTCTACCATACAGGCCTGATCAGTGGATTATGGCAGAGATGGTTGTCCTTCTGGAAGGTTCTCCTCTATCCACAGAGGAATGCTGGAGCGCTGACAGAGTGGCCATTGGGTTCTTGGTCACTTCCCTGACTAAGGTCCTTCTCGCCAATTGCTCAGTTTAAACGGGCGGCCAGCTCTAGGAAGAGTCGTGTTGGATCTGAACTTCTTCCATTTGTGGATGATGGAGGCCACTGTGCTCATTGGGACCTTCAAAGCAGCAGACATGTTTCTGTACCCTTCCTCAGATTTGTACCTCGAGACAAACCTGTCTTGGAGGTCTACAGACAAGTCCTTTGACTCCATGCTTGGTTTGTGCTCTGACACGCACTGTCAACTGTGGGACCTTATATGTAGACAGGTGTGTGTCTTTCCAGATCATGTCAAATAAACTGAATTTACCCTAGGTGGACTCCAATTAACCTGTAGAAACATCTCAAGGATGATCAGTGGAAACAGGATGCAATTGAGCTCAATTTTGAGCTTCATAGCAAAGGCTATAAATACTTGAATACATACATGTGATTTCTTAGTTTTTTATTTTTAATAAATTTGCAAAAAAAAAAAAACCTCAAGAAAAAACTTTTCACATTGTCATTATGGGGTATTGTGTGTGGAATTTTGAGGAAAAAAACATGAATTTCATCCATTTTGGAATAAGGCTGTAACACAACAAAATGTGGAAACAGTGAAGTACAGTGAATACTTTCCGGATGCACTGAAGGTGAATTTGAGAAGTCCTTTGTGTCAACAAAGACGCATATAGCTGAGTCTGTAGACCTGGGTTGAGTTTAATGCATTTTGACCCAAGGCATACTTTGAAAACTTGATACTGCAATTACCAATTCTGTCTCATGCTGCAGACCACAATCTATGGGACCAAAAACACTTCATCAAACAGACTTGTTGTCATGGAGACAGAAAGATGGACTTGTTTGTACAGTTCTGAAATATTGTGAGTGCACCAAATCACCTGCAGAGGTGGACAACAGCTCCAGCAGTCATTAGTTATGATCGAAAACTGCAGTGAATGTACATTCAGTAACACTGACAGTTAAATCAAAATTAATTATTTCAGTTATTTCACTGATTATAAATACTGGCTCTTTGTCTAATTTGTGATGCTGTAGTTTTAATGTCTGCGATATGAAAGTGAATAGAAGAATAACTGTTTAAGTTTCACATTAGTCTGTAACACGTTTCTGTCCTGCAGGGAGAGATGTCATTTTCACTTCTGTGAGGTCCAACACATTCAATGAGATAAGCGTTGACATGCTGTTCAGCACCGCTGACTGCAGGCACGAGGATTCCAAAAGCCTCACTGATTTAACCCAGCGTCCGCGTTCAAAGCTGGATCTGTGTTCATTGGTGGGCCGCAAAACAAACTCAGCTCTGACCTGCTCCCAGCAAAATCTCACATCAGTTAACCACCACGCCACACATCGTCCTGTTCGTCTGCAGGCGAAGCAAAAGGCCTGAAGTGTCTGCAAGTGTCATTTTATATGTCACACAAACAGATTTGCACTGATTTACAGCCTTTTATTTTATTGTATCAAATCTTTGCACATTGAGCCAAAATTGTGCATCAGATGTTTTTGGTACCTCCTCTACAGTTTATTTATTAATTTATGTATTTATTTATTTTTTGTTAAAAGTGTTGAAATTTGATATTAATCAGATACGGATCAAACGATCACCATCACTTTCTAGAATATTTCACTTGAAATGTGTCTTCAAAAAGTGAAACGAAAATAAGTAACTCTGCTCAGCAATATTTTCACCTTTTACCAGCTCAGCATATACCTTGGGATTAAAACAGGGTAGCCCACTAACCATGGGTGTATTGTGGTCTAGCTCCAAATATAAAATAGTCATACGATACCCTGGGATTGTTTGTACACAGAGGTATAATCTGGCCCAGAGTGTGGATTAATCTGTCCCAAAGAAATCCTTGGTAGTGGAACACATAACGGAAAAATCAGGCATTTGGTTGTACAAGTATCACATTTGGCATCAAGATTCTCATGATATTTACAATAAGTGGTCAATTGGCCACTTGAAAATTCAAAATGGCAGCCATTTTCCAAGATGGCAGCCAAAATGAAAATCTCTTTTTGCATAAAAATGCTCTTATTTAATTTCAATTAAAATGCCATTGATGTCAGATTCAATTTTGTATTTTTTTATTTGTTCTTATCTCATTTATCAATATATTGAAAGCCAAGTGGCCTCTGTGTACCTGTATGCATTCGTGCATGAGTGTGTATGGCTTCGATCTCGAACAAACCGGGAAGATCAGACAGCTCTCCACAAGTTCTTTTATACTACACTCGACTGGTAAGCACTGAAAGCTGAGATAGACATGTCCCAACTTGTCCTCTAACACGCCGAAACGGAGGTGTTCCTTTGTCTCGCTTCATCAGCGAATCGGTCGTGACGCGCGAAGCCTCCGCGCGGCTTTCCATGACAAAATCTCTTGTTAAAAGTGAAATCTGCCGGAAAATGGCTGATGTCCAGGTCTTGTGATAACCAGAGAAAGAGCACACGACGGTCTCGTATCCACAGAGCCATCAGCTTAGAAATGATCCAGTGGTTTGTGCCGCATCATCGCAGCTCGCAGCGCGGCGCACCGACCGTCCTTAAAGGGGTCCTTATACCTGTAGTTAAAGTCCTTATTCTCTGTGAAGCCCATAAAATTTTCACTGAAAGCCAGATAAATTTTTCGAATGGTTTCCAGGTGCCAGTCTCTAACAGCTTCTGAAAAAATTCTGATGGAAAAAAGTCCTTTTCATTCCGCCATTTCCAGACAATTAAAATCTGACGAGGGGGCGGGACCACTCCTTCCACAAGGCGTGCTCACAGGGGAATGACGTCACCGACAGGCGTGGAAAAACTCACGCATGCGCACAAGGGTTCAAGCATGTCTGACGTAAAAACATGAATGAAATCCATATAGTTTTTGAAAAAAATAAAAAGGTACGATACTTTACGGACAGACCTCGTATATATATATTATATTTTTACACAATTATCCTTTATTGACCGAGTTTCATTCATGAACTCAGTGGTGTGGGTGCACATCTCTATGTGTGGGTGTGACTGTGAGCGGCACAGCGCGGGTCATTATAATGTCATTATTTTAAGGTGCAAATTTAAAAAATCCCCAGTCTTGTTGAACAATTTTAATCACTAACAACAAGTATTTTAACTAGACATTGGTCTAGCAGTGGAAAATATCAACTAGACATAAGTGAAGAGTTAATGGTCCGTGTCATCGGGCGACACAGGTACGGCAGGAAACATACAGCTGTTTATCATCCAAATATCACAGACAAAGTAACAAGAAGAACCAAAACCACTTACTTATGGAAGGAAACATTGTCTCCCTTGTTCCTCCGTTTGTGGCTTTGCCAACATGCGCAGCTTTCCGGCATATTCCACCTGTTTCTTGAACTTCTATGCACGCAAATCACTAATTTGCCCAGAATTAAAATGGCGATCACGCCTCCTTACTGACAGGATTTACTTAATGGTTTTCATTATGCTGTTGTTCTTATTTTGAAAGTTCAGTAAGTGGACTGATATGTTAAACATGGTGCGAATGCTATGTGAAAGACTAAAGTAAGATCATTTTATGTTTACTGAACAAGTAGCAGACTTTTTTTTTTGTTTTGTATATTGTTCTGCAAGCCACTTTTAATGACAAATTCATCCGCACACCGCCTGAGTTTTCATTATTCTTCATTTGTTTGGCATTTGTTTCTTCAAAATTTAGCAGGTGAACACTGGGTGTGTTTAAAACAATATTGTGGTGCTCTTAATTCATAATGTGAAGTAAAACAGAGCATGCCATGTAAAAGAGACAGTTTTATTTTTGCTTAATAAACTGTACTATGTATTCAAGACTATTTATATTTAGTTTCTTTTGTCTGTATTAGCATATTTGATATTGGAGTAATCCAGAAGTAATTGAAAGTAATCAAATTACATTACTTTAATATTATGGTACTTGGATTACGTTACTGACTACATTTTTCAACAGGTAACTAGTAACTGTATCGGAATACATTTTTAAAGTAACCCTCCCAACCCTGGCTATATATTAAAAGCCAAGTGGCTTCGGTGTACATGTATGCGTGCATGTGCATGTGTGCATGCGTGCGTATGTGTATGTGCGTGTGTAAGTGTACCTCCGATCACAGACAAACTGGGGAGAGGAGACATTTTCCATTTGGTATGGGTTGGTAAGGGCTGCAGTCTCATGTGCTTCACGGAGATGTGGTTGGATGAACACATAGCGGACTCGGTCATTAACATGGACGGCTTTACACTCATCCACAAAAACAGAACGTTGGTGTAGAGCGGGGAAAAAAGAGGAGGTGGGCTCGCCGTTTATGTGAGTGAGAGATGGTGCAGCGCAGCTCATGTTCACATGAAAGATCAGATCTGCTCCTCAGACGTGGAGCTACTCGCGGTGAGCATGAGGCCGTACTATCTCCCACGGGAGTTTGGAAGTGTGATTATGCTCTGCGCGTATATTCCTCCCTCTGCAGTCGCCTCCGCTGCCTGCGAGCGAATCCACAGTACAGTCACGCGGCTGCAGACACAACACCCCCGCTCCCTCCTCCTCATCACTGGGGACATTAACCATGCCTCCCTCTCCGCCACCCTCCCCACGTTCACCCAGTCTGTCACGTGTAAAACCAGGGACAATAGAATACTAGATCACTGGACCTTTTTTATGCTAATGTGGAGGAGCTGAGTAGCTCGTTCAGTGACAGGTTGAGGCACCCTCAGTGCAAGAAGGAACGATACCGCAGGTCGTTCCTCCCTGCTGCTGTCAGACTGTACAATAACACTGTGAAATAACCACATGCAATAATATGTCCACAAGTCATGTGCAATATTAATACGAGGTCTGTTAGAAAAGTATCCGACCTTTTTATTTTTTTCAAAAACCTGATGGATTTGAATCACGTGTGCTTGCATGAGCCAACCTTGAACCTTCGTGCGCATGCGTGAATTTTTTCACGCTTTCGGTGGCTTTTCAGTCGTGTGACTATCCGAGAAATTGTGGAAGAGGTGGGCATGTCACAGCATGTCCTGTGAGACTTCAACACGGAGACGTTTTTGCTCCGCCATCAGCTTCGTGCCCAAGCCATCAGCATGAATTTGGCTGCCACTCTTTTCATGGCCAAATCTTCTGTCACAGTGGAATGTGCCGAAAAAGTGCTGATGTCCACCTCTTCCGCAATTTCTCGGATAGTCACACGACGGTCCCGCATCACCACAGCGTTCACTTTGGGAATGATCTGGTCATTTCAGCATGTTGATGGCCGCCCAGAGAGTGGCGCGCTCTCCACCGTTGTGCGGACGTTTTTAAACCGGTTGTACTGCTCCTTAATCTGTGTGATGCCCATAGCATCGTCACTGAAAGCCGTCTGAATAATCCGAATGGTTTCCACCTGGCTGTCGCCCAGTTTCTGGCAAAATTTGATGCAGTCGTGCTGCTCCAGTCGTTCCGTCATTTCCTTGCAAAGAAAAAACAATGAGAGACTCCACCCATCCTCACATAAAGGCTGCTTACCAACAAATGACGCAATCGACAGGCGTGAAAAAATTAACGCATGCGCACGAAGGTTCAAGGTTGGCTCATGCAAGCACACGTGATTCAAATCCATCAGGTTTTTTGAAAAAAATAAAAAGGTCGGATACTTTTCTAACAGACCTCGTATGTCCACATATGTGCAATAACAACTCATTTACAAATCCCTGCACTAATGTCACCTTATCACATCTAAATTCCACTTCACATATTGTAAATAGGATGCTCCTATCTCTTTTTCAATCCCAATCACGTTTATGTATGTGCATGTGTATTTATATGTACACACACACACACACATATATATATATATATATATATATATATATATATATATATATATATATATATATATATATATATATATATTCTATTTCTACCTCATTTTCTTATTTTATTGTACTGTTACAAGTAGTATTATTATTGCTTATCTTTGCACATGCTGCTGATGAACATTTTCCTCTACTTGCACCCATCTTGTGTGTTTTTTAAGAGCTGATGTAACATGTGAATTTCTCCTCTGTGAGAGCAATAAAATTTTATCTTATCTTATCTTATGCTTATGCATTGTGGGTCAAGATGAACGCTGCCAAAACAGAACGTTGACAGGACTAATATTTTTGGAGAAATTATGAATATTACATAACAACAAAGAACAGTATATTTTGATAATTACATTCTGGACTCACATGCCATTCCAAATCATGAGAAGCTATCTATTTTATAAACACTACCCAATTTAGAGCTCGTGGATCCTCACAGGCAATGTGCTAGTTATGTTTTATTTTGCTTATGTGTCAATTAGGTTGAAGTTTATCATTATATGTAGTATTTATGGTTTCAATCCAACAGATGTGTTGAACGTAATCATATCTTGAAACTACTGCATGTAGGTCAATTAAAAGGTGTTTAATGTTGAATATTTTATATTCTTTTTAATATCTGTAGTCACCACTAGTAAGACCCTTCGCCTGCACCCTTGTTTGCAATCGGGGTTGCTGCAGTAAATCCAAGTGGATCTGCTTGTTGAATTGGCACAATTTTTATGCCGGATGCCCTTCCTGACGCAACTCCACATTACATAGAGAAATGTGGCTGCCGTGGGGTTTGAACCAGGAACCTTCCGCACTGAAACTAAGTGCACTAACCACTTGGCTACCTACCCCTGCCCTCGAGTGCCCTACTGTTGTTGGAACATGAAAAATTAAATCAGACATGTCTAAAAACCTACAATTTCACACAAAGATCACACAAATAAAATAAGTAATGACATGTTTGCAGGAAAAAAAGATTTTTGGGGTCAGTTTGGTGGCCATCTTGAGATTAAATGCTGTCTTGGATTTCAATGATACTGTAAAAGAGATCTAGGAGAGTGATGATGAAATGGTTAAAGCAGTGGGCTTGTGACCAGAATATCCCAGGTTCAAATCCCTGTCAGACTAGAAAAATCACTCAGGGTCCTTTATCCCCAAGTAGTTCCAAGTGTGTAGTGAACTGCGTTGTACAGCAGTACCCTGACTGTGAATGGGTGTGTGAATGGGTGAATGTGAGGCATCACTGTAAAGGGCTTTGGGCATAAAATGTGCCGTACAAATGTAGTCCATTTACCATTGTCATAGGAGCATTTCGATGCAAAATAATTTTCAGTAGGATTCAGTAGTTTTAAATTGGATTTTTAAGTGGCCAATCGACCAGATTTGGTGCATACCACCTTGGGAATGATCATGCCAAATTTGGTGCTTGTATAAACATTTGCAAAATTTTGCTGTATAATTGATGCCATGTACTCCACTGTGGGGCATAAAGTGGACTCGCCCAGAGTACACCCAGGCTATAAGAACGGACTAGCCCACTTTAACTGTGGGTGTAGTCTGGCCAAACTCAGATTTTTCAGTTTGTGCTGCTTTGTCCCATAGTGAGTAACTGTAGAGTTAAAACCAAATGCAGAAGCACATATAGCCCCCAAGTCTGAAAAATAAATGTCATTGGATTAGCTGGAAGAATCCCTGATGTTTGCCAGAAAACAACAAATGGTTTGCAAGTGGCTTGTGGACCAAGTCATGTGTGACGAGGGAAAGCTGCCAGTCTCCCGATCAGCTGGTGCGGTGCAGCTTCTCTGAGTAAGAGGAAGAGGAAGTGACAAGCATCACTTTCAGCCATCCATGACTGAAAGCTCTGCAGCCAAGAGACGCATTATGTGTGTGTGTGTGTGTGTGTGTGTGTGTGTGTGTGTGTGTGTGTGTGTGTGTGTGGCTGCATGAAAAGAGAGATTACTCATGTTTTAGTTGTATGGCTTTTCACGTGTTTGCATACGTGTAAATGCTACTGCGTGTAAGCTTTAAAGATGTCTCCTACCACTATTATGCGGATGACATCCAGCTGTACATCTCATTCACTCCTCAAACGGTCTCTAGGGTATCTGCTCTTCAGAACTGTGTTGAGGTTATTGGTGACTGGATGGCGGCCAACTATTTGTCCTTAAATATAGCAAAGACTGAGGTCCTTGTTTGTGCCCCTGACGAGTTTGTTCCCACTGTGGTTGGGAATCTTGGTTCTCTGGCCCCTTTTGTTCGTTCAGCAGTGAGGAACTTGGGTGTTACGTTCGATCACTCCCTCAATTTTGACGCGTATGTTACCCGCCTGGCACAGTCTTGTTTTTTCCATTTACGCAATATTGCCCGTCTGCGCAGCATTGTGTCTCGGGCGGAGATGGAGATGATCATTCATGCATTTGTGTCATCACGTTTGGATTACTGTAACTCTCTATTTTTTAGCCTTAGCAAGTCCTCTTTGGACTGCTTACAAACGGTTCAGAATGCGGCTGCGAGGCTGCTGACGAGGTCATCAAAGAGGTCACATATAACCCCAATCCTCTCCTCCTTGCACTGGCTCCCCATCCATTTCAGACTCCAATTTAAAATTCTAGTACTGACTTTTAGAGCTCTGCATGGTCAAATGCCATCTTATATCACCGAGCTATTACATCCATATGTGACAAGTAGGTCTCTGAGGTCTTCGGACCTGGGCCTATTGGTTGTGCCTAGGACAAGACTGAAGACCAGGGGAGACTGTGCTTTTGAGGTGGTGGCACCTAAAATGTGGAATGCATTGCCTTTGGACCTACGCTCCGTGGACTCTGTTGAAACATTTAATGTGAAGCTAAAGACCCTTTTGTATAGGCTGGCTTTTACCTAGTTTTTATGGTTTTATGTTTCTGCTGTTTTTAATTTCTCTGTTCTTATGTGAAGCACTTTGTGATTTCTATCTTGAAAGGTGCTATATAAATAAACCTTACTTACTTACTTACTTACTTTGTGTGCATGCCAATGTGAAACTGAGCCCAAATAAGTCACGTTATTATTGGCCCTTGTTGGCATCACAACAGCCGCGCACTTTGAAAATACAGCATGACTGGCACGCTTTAAATGCATTAGTCATGAATAAGAGCATTTTGAGTGATTTGTTGGAAAACGATGGGTGTTCAGAACTTATTGAAAATACAGATCAGTAGCTGAGAAGCAAATTATATCATCGTCACCAAGTCGCAAGTTCCTACAAGTGCTTTTAATTTATTTGTTTATTTAGTCAAATTTTAGGTCTCAGGGTTAACATTAAACAGGTGCCAAATAAATAAAGTCAAAATGCTAAATTTAAAAAAAAAAAATGCTTAAGATAATCTTGTAAACCACTGACGACTGGCTAAATACTGAGCTGCAATGTGGTGATGGCTGGTAGTTGTGTTGTCAGACGATAATGAGCAGCAGGAAATCTAATTGGCGCTGCATGGGCAGGTACTGACAGGAGAAGCTTGTGAGTAAGTTTCAAAATAAAAGCATGGTTAGAAAAATAAAAGAGGAACTAAATGTTACAAAATCTGGGAACTTGTTGGTCAGCTGACCTTTTGCACTAAAAGCATGTTCAAATTCACAATTCAAATTTATTAATTTATATAGCACCAAATCGCAAGGAGGTCACCTCAAGGCACTTCACAAACATCATTTAAAAAAGGAGAACAAAATGAATTAAGAGTAAAAACACAATAAAAAATTAAAACACAAATAAGTAAAAAGAATAAAAGAAGACACACAATAACATAAAATACTAGAGATAAAACAAGGGGAAAAAATGTGTCTTCAATCTAGACTTGAAAGTCTCCGCAGAGTCTGATTGATGGATCTGCATGGGTAGATCATTCCACAGAGCTGGGGCACGGTGACAAAATACTCTGCAACCCGCCGACTTTTTTTTCACGCTAGGGACACACCGTAGACCTGCCATGTTGATTTTAACATGTAATCGCTTGGAACTGTAAAGACACTTGTGCCTTGAATTCTCATGCTCAATTTTATGATTTAAAAATAATAATGCAAAATATGAAATATTTGTATAATTTCAGCCAGACCATCAAAATGACTTCTTTTAAAGTCACTCTTCCAGTTCTTTGCTCTGGATAATGGTTGTCAGTAGTGTAACATTTTTGCAAATTTTATACATTGAGGCTAAAACAGCCAAAATCACTGGTAATAATATCAGGAATAAAAAATAAAATTAACTAGAAGCACTCAGAGAGTGCAAACCTCCGCCAAGGCCATGGGGTCACTGACGCCATAACATCTACACGCCGTGGAATCACTGAACCTAAAAAAAGTCTAACAATGATGTTTGCTCAGTAGTAAAAAAAATTTCATCTGCTGTGACTGGATAGCATGTATCCTTAGCGCTTGGCATCACAGTTTATTGCAACTTGCACCTTTCCCAGAAGCTACTGTCATCTGAGCACTGATATTGATATTGCATGTGCTTATAGACAAAAACAAATGAGACAAAATTCAATTTATTATTCAACTAAACTAAATACATTAATTTTTTTAACATTCATGAAACACTTCTCTAAACAAGGCCATAGGGTCACTGACCCTAAAGAGATTCCCTCCTTGGCACAGTGATCTATTCAACAATTCAGTGTTACGACCAAAACTATGATACATACACTTTTCTTTGCTTTATATTTGACATCCTTGACCATGAAAACATACCACTAGAACTTGGAATCACTTTTATGTCTTTATTAGTTCAAAAGTTATTGTATAAAAATGATTTTTCGGTAATGGCGGTTTTCTTCTGGATCAAGCTCCATAACATTTGAAGCTACATCAAATCTGATGACACCTTACTGAATCAGTACAGATTCAGCTACAATTTGGTATTAGTTGTGCATCTCTAGCTTCATTTGTCACCTCACACTGACACATTTTCTATTTTCCCTATATTTTTGCATATTCCGGATCACCAGATCCGGAATCCGGATCTGATCATCACCAAACTTTGTTGTTTGATAGAACATTTGACTATGTTACACTCTAATGTTTTTCAAGCCTTTCTGCCTTGTTTTTGTGGAGTTAGAAACTAGAATGTCAAAATTCCCCCTATCCCGCAATGGTGAAGAATCCTTTAAAAAATTCCTGGATCCGGATCGTGATCCAGATCACCACTAAAATTTAATCACTTGTTCCTCTTGTCATTTCCAACCACTCCACAAAATTTCATCAAAATCCGTTCAAAACGTTTTGAGTTATCCTGCTGACAAACAGACAGACAAACAAACAAACACGACCGAAAACATAACCTCCTTGGCGGAGGTAATCATTAGATTACTAACATATAAACAAAAACAAATTTAAGAAAATATTACAATTTTAAAACAAATGCACCCAAACGTGATGACAGCTGCAACTGCTTAATGCTAACTTTTAACATTGAAAATGCAATAGACATGCTAACGTGTTAGCATCGCGATCCGGATCGTGATCCAGATCACCACTAAAATTTAATCACTTGTTCCTCTTGTCATTTCCAACCTCCTTGGCGGAGGTAAAAATAAATTTAAGAAATATTACAATTTGAAAACAAATTCACCCGAACGTGATGACAGCTGCAACTGCTTAATGCTAACTTTTAACATTGAAAATGACATAGACATGCTAACGCGTTAGCATCGGGATCCGGATCGTGATCCGGATCACCACTAAAATTTAATCACTTGTTCCTCTTGTCATTTCCAACCACTCCACAAAATTTCATCAAAATCCGTTCAAAACATTTTGAGTTATCCCGCTGACAGACAGACAAACAAACAAACAAACCTGACCGAAAACATAACCTCCTTGGCGGAGGTAATTATTTATAATGGTCATCATCATTATGATAACATCATTGTCGATATCAATAACTGTTGACATGGTACATATCCTGCGGGCTATGTCCTCGACTCCTGGGGGTCTTGGAGTGTTGCATGCTTGGCGCCTTTTTCCGTTGAGGACGTCGAGGATTTATTCATTTTTGGTCTCATGGCAGCAGGGCTGGTACTTTTTGGCTTATGTGCTGCCCTGATCTACCGGAAAATTGACAAGACGGCGGCATCAAGAACCACGGGCCCTCGCTTGTCCGTCATGATTAACGAGGTTGGCAAGGCAGTGCATTCTCAGACTGCGTTGACTCTTGAACTCAGATGCAAATTGGATGACACCTTGGAGCTGATGCGTGCCTTGCAGTTGAAGCTGAAAGTTTCGGAGGCTGGTGAATATTCTTAATTCATAATTGGGATTTGGTTGCTCAAGTGGAAAACTCAGCCACATGGGGTGTGCAGCCAGTACATTCTGAGTGCCGGTCCCAAGCCCGGATAAGGAGTGGATAGGGAGACAGCTAGGACAGTACTGGGTATGACATCTGGACAGTGGAAGGGAGACAAGGAGACTTGGTGGTAGAATGAAGAGGTCCAGGAAAGCATAAGGAGAAAGAGGTTGGCGAAAAAGTTTTGGGATAGTCGGAGAGATGAAGAAAGTAGACAGGAGTACAAGGAGATGCGGCATAAGGCGAAAAGAGAAGTGGCAAAAGCAAAGGAAAAGGCATATTGCGAGCTGTACAAGAAGTTGAATAGTAAGGAAGGAGAAAAGGACTTGTACCGATTCACCAGACAAAGGGACAGAGCTGGAAACGATGTGCAGCAGGTTAGGGTGGTAAAAGATGCACATGGTAATGTGCTGACAAGTGAGGAGTGTGTGCTGAGAAGGTGGAGGGAATATTTTGAAGAGTTGATGAATAAAGAAAATGAGCAAGAGAAAAGGCTGGATGATGTGGTGAGAGTAAATCAGTAAGTACAAGAGATTAGCAAGGAAGAAGTGAGGGCAGCTATGAAGAGGATGAAGAGTGGAAAGGCAGTCGGTCCAAATTACATTCCAGTGGAGGCATGGAAATGTCTAGGAGAGATGGCAGTAGAGTTTATAACCAGATTGTTTAATAAAATCTTGGAAAGTGAGAGCATGCCTGAGGAGTGGAGACGAAGTGTGCTGGTTCCTATTTTCAAGAACAAGGGTGATGTGCAGAGCTGCAGTAACTACAGAGGCATAAAGCTGATCAGCCACAGCATGAAGTTATGGGAAAGAGTAGTAGAAGCTAGGCTTAGAAAACAGGTGAAGATCTGTGAGCAGCAATATGGTTTCATGCCGAGAAAGAGCACTACAGATGCAATGTTTGCTCTGAGAATACTGTTGGAAAAGTACAGAGAAGGACAGAAAGAGTTACATTGTGTGTTTGTGGACTTAGAAAAAGCTTATGATAGGGTGCCAAGAGAAGAGTTGTGGTATTGTATGAGGAAGTCTGGAGTGGCAGAGAAGTATGTTAGGGTAGTGCAGGACATGTACAAGAATAGTGTGACAGCGGTGAGATGCGCAGTCGGAATGACAGACTCATTCAAGGTGGAGGTGGGATTACACCAAGGATCAGCTCTGAGTCCTTTCTTGTTTGCAGTGGTGATGGACAGGTTGACGGATGAGATCAGACAGGAGTCCCCATGGACTATGATGTTTGCAGATGACATTGTGATCTGTAGTGAGAGTAGAGAGCAAGTTCAGTCTAGTCTGGAGAAGTGGAGATATGCTTTGGAGAGAAGGGGAATGAAAGTCAGTAGAAGCAAGACTGAGTACATGTGTGTGAATGAGAGGGAGCCCAGTGGAATAGTGCAGTTACAAGGAGTAGAAGTGGTGACAGTAGATGAGTTTAAATATTTGGGGTCAACTGTTCAAAGTAATGGAGAGTGTGGTAGAGATGTGAAGAAGAGAGTGCAGGCAGGGTGGAGTGGGTGGAGAAAGGTGGCATGAGTGATTTGTGACCGAAGAATATCAGCAAGAGTGAAGGGGAAAGTTTACAAAACAGTAGTGAGACCAGCTATGTTGTATGGTTTAGAGACAGTGGCACTAACAAAAAGACAGGAGGCAGAGCTGGAGGTGGCAGAGCTGAAGATGTTGAGATTCTCTTTGGGAGTGACAAGAATGGACAAGATTAGGAATGAACATATCAGAGGGACAGCTCAGGTGGGACGGTTTGGAGACAAAGTCAGAGAGGCGAGATTGAGATGGTTTGGACATGTGCAGAGGAGGGACCCAGGGTATATAGGGAGAAGGATGCTGAGGATGGAGCCACCAGGCAGGAGGAGAAGAGGGAGACCAAAGAGGAGGTTTATGGATGTGCTGAGGGAGGACATACAGGTGGTTGGTGTGACAGAGGAAGATACAGAGGACAGGGTGAGATGGAAACGATTGATCTGCTGTGGCGACCCCTAACGGGAACAACCAAAAGACGAAGAAGAAGAAGAAGAGCAATATATCATTTTGTATTTCAATTATTCACATATTTAACAATTTATATAGTAAATGTGTTCCATTATTGAGATGTTCTCCATGGAGAATAAGAGAAAAAGGTGTAATGTGAGTTATTAAAAAAAAAAAACTCATCAGGCCTGGAGGTAAGGGAGGCGGGATCATCATCAGAAGATAGTCGGTTCAATTCCCCAACAAACACGAAACTCACTAAGCTGCCCCTAAGCAAGGTCCTTAATCCCCAACTTCAGTTTATGCGTGGCAGCACGACATCTGTGTGTGAGACGGAGAGAGAATGAGTGAATGTGAAATGCTTTCAGCAGCTGCATCAGATGGGAAAAGTGCAGAAATGTCATCCAGTTAACGTTGAACGCAACCAAGATGATAAAATAGCAATCAAGAAAAAAAACAAACACCCTCGATCCAGCCTTTTATTGGTTCACATCTGTGCCAGACTTGAGTCTGTACGCTGTCTGAGTACTGTCTGCAGAACTGACTGTGCCTGAATGTAAGACATTAAGCAGCCCAGTCTGTACAGAGCATAAAACCAGCACACAGAAAGCTGCTGATGGACCGAGATCAAAAAGAGCTCTGCAGCAATTCTGATTCCCAGCAGCCAGAGCCAATACCCCCCCCCCCCCCCCCCCAAAAAAAAAAAAATAAAATTGCTCTTTAATGTTTACCAGTTATTGCTGATGCTGAATGCTAATAAATGTTTCATCGTTAATGTCACTGGAATGTGGACAGCAGGTTGTTTCAGCTTTAAAAAAATATTAAAAGCACCTTTGACATTACTGATTGAAACAGTGTCTGAAATAGGTATCAAATCCACTTACTACAGCTGAATCAAAGTCTTAGACTTTAAAACTAAAGCAAACTCCAAGGCACATACTATTAATTAAAAAGTTTTCATTATATGGACTCTCAGGTGTTTCAACAGCAAGCCATCAACTGGGAGTCAAAGCAAACCTAGAATTAAATAGATAGAATGCGTGGCTGGGGATAGTGCCAAAACTTTTTGTCTGTACTGCATATTAGTGACTACTTACTCAAAGCAATGCTCTGAAATATTAAACCTGTTTCAATGATTACTCTATAGTCTGCATCCAAAAGAAGACTCCGTGAGGTGCACTAAATGAGGCATCAAAATGGCAACAGATTTGAAACAAATGCTGAAAAACATTCCAGCTGATAGTGTTAAACCATTAAAAAAGAAGAAGAATCTAGCATTACTCCATTTTAAAATTACATATTTGAAGTCTCCAGTCAACACGGAGTCTGCACGTGCACTGCCATGTGTGCTGCTGGTTTCTGATAGGCATTATTAGAGTTGGCCTAGTTGCTCCCGATTGTAGATCTGCTTTGCATTTAATCTCTGTGAGCAATGTGAGAACAGTCAGAAAGAGAATCATCTGGATGACAAGGTCAGACCCGGCAAGAACATCAGATTATGGTCACTTCAGCCAGTAATGTGAATGCAGTTGAGAAATTCAGCTTTCCCCAGTGGATTTGAAACCTGATTCAGATGCAGAAAACATGCGTTTCATACTCGCTCGAGTAATCCGGGAGAGACTTTTTGATGATGACAGCACGGGGTGAGGGTGGAGCAAAATCAGGCTGTTTTATCAGATCTAGACCACTTTGGAGTAGAACAGGGGTGGGCAACTTGTTCCAGAAAGGGCCAAGAGGGTGCAACAAGTTGCCCACCCCTGTTCTAGAATATGTAAAATGTGCATCATGTTTTAGGCTAATTTCCCATGGGATTAGAATAGAAGTTTTATTTGTGATTGTACACATACAACAAGATTAGGGATTAGATTAGTGGCTGAAACACACCTGCAGTGTGTGTCAGGCCGATATGATCACACGGCTCCATCTAGGCAGGCGTTCAAAGGCACAGCTTATTCATGCTGTTAGACGGCATGCGTAAGCGCAAGTGACCTGACCCCTCTGCTTCTTTGAAGCTTACCATTGTGTTAGCCTCATTGCCCGAGAGCCACATGAAACAAAATCACAACTTTGAAGTCGACGCATGCGCCGACTCTTGCCCTGACCACGTACAGTGGGGACTCGTGCTCCAAACGTACACGTATTTCTAAATAAAAACAACTGCCCTGGCTGTTTCCATGGAGATGACAGCAGAATTATTGTTCTCTGTGATTTAACCATCACGGTGTTTGAAGCTGTTGTTGATGGTGACCAAGAATCATCAGGACCGTCATACTGGTTAACTCAGGTTATCAGGTCAGATATGTGAAAGTTTCATATGGTCCTTCACATTAATTACTGCCCTATCAAAAACGGTGTTTCCCAATGTTACCACTAGGTGGACTCAACTCAGTCATTGTTTGACCTTCACATTGCCATATTGCTATTGCGCAACTTAGCTGTTATGGTGCTCGCTTTCAATATTTGTGGCTATAATGATCCCATTTGCTAAATTATCACAATTCTTTCCTTACCTTATGCATTTTACAGTGGTGGTCACTGCTAAGTTAGTATTAATTACTACTAATTAGTCAACTAAAAGTTAACTGTAATAATGCTAACTCGAAAAACCATGACAACAAAACTAGATGAAGCTAATGCTAACATTTGTGATGTGACTTTACTTAACGGGAGTAGATCTGCAATCAAACACATTTGGAAACAAAAGCAGTCAGGGATTTCTGACATCCGCCATCCGGATAATCCGTGAAGTAGTTTTGACGTAATCCTTCAAAGCCTATATAAAGTGAAACTTGATCCAGAATTCGGATCCAGATCACCTCCAAAATTTAATGGAGTCCTTCATGCCCTAATATCTATCTGTGGTGCAAATTTGGTGAGAATCTGTGAAGTACTTTTGACGCAAACCTTCAAAGCCTATATAAAGTGAAATCTTGATCCAGAATCCGGATCCGGATCCCAATCACCTCCCAAATTCAGTGTAGTTTTCCATCACCTAATATGTACCTGTGGTGCAAATTTAGTGAGAATCCTGTGAAGTAGTTTTGATGTAATCCTTCAAAGCCTATATAATGTGAAACTTGATCCAGAATCCAGATCTGGATCTGGATCCAGATCACCTCCAAAATTTAATGGCCAAATATGAATCTGTGGTGAAAATTTAGTGAGAATCCGTGTAGACGTTTTGACATAATCCTACTAACAGTAATACTTCAAAGCCTTTATAAAGTGAAACTTCATCCAGAATCCGGATCACCTCCAAAATTTAATGGCCAAATATGAATCTGTGGTGAAAATTTAGTGAGAATCCGTGTAGACGTTTTGACATAATCCTGCTAAGGGTAATCCTTCAAAACCAATATAAAGTGAAACTTGATCCAGAATCCAGATCACCTCCAAAATTTAATGTAGTCTTCCATGCCGTAATATCTATCTGTGGTGAACATTTAGTGAGAATCCGTAACAGTAATACTTCAAAGCCTTTATAAAGTGAAACTTCATCCAGAAACCGGATCACCTCCAAAATTTAATGTAGTCTTCCATGGCCTAATATCTATCTGTGGTGAAAACTTCATTAAAATCTATGTAGCAGTTTTGCCATAATCTTACTAACAAACAGACAGACAGACAAATAAATAAACACTGATTTTATTATGTCCTTGGCGGACATAATCAAGATGATGTGAGGAAGTGGGTGCCATATAAAGCCATTAGCATATCATACATCAAATATTCACTATAAATCATCAGTTTTACAGTTTGTCCTCAACAATGAGCAATTTGGCTACAACACTCTTTCAGAACCAGTCAGATCACTGGGTTCCTCACAGATTAATGTCCATCCAGAAAGTCATTTAGCACAGGGAGGAAGCAAAGATGAGACTGCGAATGCTAAAACTGGCTAATGTAACAGAAAGTCTCACAACGTTTCACTGGAATTCGTACTTCCGAAAACACGTGCAACTGGCCGCTCAGCGAAAACACGCTCAGGCTGTATACTTGTCTACTGAAATCAGCTGGATTGGTTTTGTGTCTAACTTGCGTCTAACAGCCAGCTGACAGCTCTCACTGCCTGGAACGATGAGATTTAGACACCAAGCTGACCTGAAATGAACCATTGTACATTAAACTGACTTCATTGACGAATCTGACCACTTTGACAAGAGACAAAAATACATGCATTTGTACTGAGTTCGATAATGTTTTCACTGACCAAAAATAGCCACCAGAGGGCGATGGGCTACTGTCCAACCTTGAGAATTCTTTTCTTGTGCCAAACTGAACTTGTAGCTGAAGTCTAGCCATTATGTAAAAACGTTTTTTTAGTTCATCTAGCATCAGAAGTGTCATGAGTGGCTAATGCCATTTTAAATTTGGTACATTAATGAAGCAAGGTGATATGGTTATAAGCATCCAAACATAGCTCTCAAATGAATCTATACCAGAAAAACCTGCAACACCGGACAGATTTAACATGGCTCTCCCGATTAGAGCCTAATCATCTTTTTGTTGCTCTCAGGCAGCTTGAGGATGGGGGTTAATAGAGGTGTAGCCCCTCAAAATCTAACCAGAAAATTGGCATTTTAGATTGAAATCTTGTTTCAGCCTCACTTTCTCACCATTACTACTCTTCTGTCCTACAGCCTAAGTTTGTAAGAATCATCAGGATGTTATACTCTGATGTACACACACACACACACACATATACATATACATACATATATATATATATATATATATATATATACATACATATATATATATATATATATATATATATACATACATATATATATATATATATAAAAGACTTTATTGATCTCACAGAAGAGAAATTCACATGTTACGTCAGCTCTTAAAAAACACAAAAGATGGGTGCAAGTAGAGGAAAATGTGCATCAACAGCGTGTGCAAGGATAAGCAATAGTAATAATACTTGTAACAGTACAATAAAATAAGAAAATGAGGTAGAAATAGAATATATATACACATATATATATACATACACACACACACACACACACACACACACCTTTTTTAACCAGGTAAAAAATAACTCATTCTGAATAAAACCTCTTTTTCAAGAGTGATCTGGCCAGGATGGCAGCACAAAAGCAAAGTTGTTACATCAAACACAAGACACACACAATCGAAAAACAGAGTTGCAATACATACACTCAACAAAAATATAAACGCAGCACTTTTGGTTTTGCTCCCATTTTGTATGAGATGAACTCAAAGATCTAAAACTTTTTCCACATACACAATATCACCATTTCCCTCAAATATTGTTCACAAACCAGTCTAAATCTGTGATAGTGAGCACTTCTCCTTTGCTGAGATAATCCATCCCACCTCACAGGTGTGCCATATCAAGATGCTGATTAGACACCATGATTAGTGCACAGGTGTGCCTTAGACTGCCCACAATAAAAGGCCACTCTGAAAGGTGCAGTTTTATCACACAGCACAATGCCACAGATGTCACAAGATTTGAGGGAGCGCGCAATTGGCATGCTGACAGCAGGAATGTCAACCAGAGCTGTTGCTCGTGTATTGAATGTTCATTTCTCTACCATAAGCCGTCTCCAAAGGTGTTTCAGAGAATTTGGCAGTACATCCAACCAGCCTCACAACCGCAGACCACGTGTAACCACACCAGCCCAGGACCTCCACATCCAGCATGTTCACCTCCAAGATCATCTGAGACCAGCCACTCAGACAGCTGCTGAAACAATCGGTTTGCATAACCAAAGAATTTCTGCACAAACTGTCAGAAACCATCTCAGGGAAGCTCATCTGCATGCTCGTCGTCCTCATAGGGGTCTCGACCTGACTCCAGTTCGTCGTCGTAACCGACTTGAGTGGGCAAATTGTTGTTTGGACCACTGAAGAGGAGGTACTGCTGGCCCACCACCACCAGATGGCGGCCTGCTTGGAGTGCAGGCTTCAAGCACGAGAGGGTGCCGGAACCAGTGGAGTGACAGCTGTCACATCATCACCACCAGCTGTCACTCATCTACGTCAACCTCCATAAAAGCCGGACTGCAACTCCACCTCCTCGCCGAGAAATCAGCTACCATACAGGTAACTTCTCTGATGAATCTAAAACCGAACAAAAGTCTGATCTCTTTTGCAGCCGTTTTCCTGTGACGGAGTCCTTGTCTGCTGTGTTGGCGTTTGGTGTGGACTGCGACGGCTTCACCTCCCACCCCACCCAGATAAGTGGTTGTCTCAGGAGCTGTCCGAGTGTGTTATCGGAGGTGGAGGTTCTCCCTCCTAATTGAACACAGACTGTGGGATTACTGAGTGTGCAAACTCACACTCATCAAAAACTGTTTCTGTTCTCTGCCAGCAGTACTGGGTCTGACTGCTGAAGACAGTGGCCACCTGGGGCGCAGGGCTTGGCGGCTCCGGTGTTCTTCAGATCTGTTGGTGGTGGAAGCTGTGTGGGATCCGACTCTTCTCGCACCAGACGTCTTCTATCTTCGAGCCTGCCACACGTCACCTGGTGTATAATTGACATTCTGCAATATTTGTATTGTCTGTACTTCGTTGTGCGCTTCACAACATTAAATTGTTACTTTTTGGTTATTCCATTGTCCGTTCATTAACGCCCCCTGTTGTGGGTCCGTGTCACGACACTTTCCAACAGGATTTCTCGGCCAGCGTCATGGATCCCGAGGGGCGTCAACCCGAGCTTGAACAGCCAATGGAAGAGCGAGGTGCACAGGCGCCAGCAGGAGGCGTGTTAGGTGAGCTGCAGCAAATTCTAACCGTTTTCACTGCTCGGTTGGATTTAGTAACCGAGCAGAACGTTATCCTCAATCGGAGGATGGAGGATCTCAACGCCAGGGTGGAGGCGCGCGATCAAAGCGCTGCTGCAGCACCTCCTCCTGCTGGTCCCTTGTCAGACACAGACGTTCCACTGGTCGTTCAACGAACCCCCCCCCACCGTCCCCTGAAGCATACATAAGCCCTCCGGAGCCGTACAGAGGTTGTGTCGAGACATGCGCGGACTTCCTAATGCAGTGTTTGCTCGTCTTTGCACAGCGTCCCGTCATGTACGTGTCAGACGCTAGCCGGGTGGCTTATGTTATTAATCTTGTTGGAAAGGTGTCGTAGCACGGACCCACAACAGGGGGCGCAAATGAACGGACAATGAGTAAGCCAAAAAGTAACAATTTAATGTTGTGACAACACACAACTAAATACACAAAATTTGTAAAGTCAATTAACACCAGGTTACGTGTGGGCAGGCTCGAAGATAGAAGACCCCCGAAGAGAGAGAAGCCGCGTCCCACACGGCTTCCACCACCAACGGCCTGAAGAACACCGGAGCCGCCAAGTCCCGAGTCCCCAGGTGGCCTCTGTCTTCGGCTGTCGACCCTGGTACTGCTGGCAGAAAGCAAAGACAAGATGAATGAGTGTGAGTCCGCACACTCAGTAATCCACAGTCTGCACACAGTTAGGAGGGAGCACCTCCACCTCCAATCACACACTCGTGCAGCTCCTGTTTAATCCACTTATCTGGTTTGGGGTGTGAGGCAAAGCCGTCGCTGTCACACCAAACGCCAATCCCACAGATAAGGACGAACACCACAGGATAACGGCTGCAAAAGAAGTTCAGATTATCACTCAACGATATGAGTCAGCAGAGAAAATTACCTCTTCGGTAGTCAATTTCTCAGCGAGGAGGTAGAGTTGCAGTCCGGCCTTTATGGTGATGATGATGAACGAGTGACAGCTGGTGCTGAGGATGAGTGACAGCTGTCACTTCTTCTGGGTCTGGTGCCCTCTCGTGCTTGGAGCCCGCACTCCAAGCAGGGCGCCCTCTGGTGGTGGTGGGCCAGCAGTACCTCCTCTTCAGCGGCCCACATAACAAATCTGCTTCGAGGAGAGGCACGCGCCTGGGCTACGGCGCTCTGGGAGCAGAACTCACGGCTCCTAATGTCATACGCTGGGTTTGTAAGGGAGTTCAAACAGGTTTTTGATCATCCCAACAGAGGCGAGACCGCTTCGAGTGTGCTACTGTCAATGAGACAGGGGCGCCGGAGTGCAGCCAAATATGCAGTCGACTTCCGCATCGCGGCTGCGAGGTCCGGCTGGAATACCGTTGCACTCCGCGCCGCCTTCATAAACGGACTGTCTCCGGTCCTGAAGGAGCATCTGCTGGCTAAGGAGGAACCGTGGGATTTTGACGGGCTTGTTGACCTGGTTATACGTTTAGACAACCGCTTAGAGGAACACCGTCGGGAGCAGGGCGGGGGGCGTGGCCGGGCACGGGCCGTCCCTCTTCCTTCCGGGTCCGAAAGGGTGCCATCGTCCCCACGCTCCACAGCCAGAGGGCCCCGTGTGGCAACAGCTCCCCCTGCTGACGAAGCTATGGACACGAGCACGGCCAAAATGAAATCAAATGATAGACAAAGGAGGCTGGCCCGCGGGGAGTGTTTTTTCTGTGGCTCTAGTGATCATATACAGAGGAACTGCCCCAAACGGTCAAACTACAACGCCCGTCCTTAGAAACTGGGCTAAGGGTGGGCCATAACACGCACGCGGGGAAACCCCGTAGATCCGCACGAATCCCAGTCACAATCCTTAGTGAGGATTTAACCCTTCATGCCCCAGCACTCATAGACACGGGGTCGGAAGGGAATCTGCTGGACAGCAGATGGGCAAAGGAAGTAGGGCTCCCTCTGGTGGCTCTGCCTTCACCTTTGAAGATACGGGCACTAGATGGCACCCTTCTTCCATTAATCACACACCAGACACAGCCCGTGACATTGGTGGTGTCTGGGAATCACAGGGAGGAGATTGTGTTTTATGTAACACCTTCTACCTCCCGAGTGATTTTGGGTTTTCCATGGGTGTTAAGACACAATCCCCAGATTGATTGGCCGTCTGGGGTTGTGACGCAGTGGAGCGAAACCTGCCACCGGGAGTGTTTAGGATCCTCGGTTCCACCCGGTGAGACAGCTAAAGAGGAGGTCAAAGTCCCCCCCAATCTGACGGCGGTGCCGGAGGAGTACCACGATCTTGCTGACGTCTTCAGCAAAGATCTGGCACTCACCCTTCCCCCGCACCGACCGTACGATTGCGCCATCGATTTGATCCCGGGCGCTGAGTATCCGTCCAGCAGGCTGTACAACCTCTCACGTCCGGAACGTGAATCAATGGGGACCTACATCCGGGACTCCTTAGCTGCCGGGTTGATCCGGAACTCCACCTCCCCGATGGGTGCGGGTTTCTTTTTTGTGGGTAAGAAGGACGGCGGACTCCGTCCATGCATTGACTACAGAGGGCTGAACGAGATCACGGTTCGCAATCGATACCCATTACCTCTGTTGGATTCGGTGTTCACGCCCCTGCATGGAGCCCAAATATTCACTAAACTCGATCTTAGGAATGCGTACCACCTGGTTCGGATCCGGAAGGGAGACGAGTGGAAGACAGCATTTAACACCCCCTTAGGTCACTTTGAGTACCTGGTCATGCCGTTCGGCCTCACAAACGCCCCCGCGACGTTCCAAGCATTGGTTAATGACGTCTTGCGGGACTTCCTGCATCGGTTTGTCTTCGTATATCTAGACGACATACTCATCTTTTCTCCGGACCCTGAGACTCATGTCCAGCATGTACGTCAGGTCCTACAGCGGTTGTTGGAGAACCGGCTGTTTGTGAAGGGCGAGAAGTGCGAGTTCCACCGCACTTCTTTGTCCTTCCTGGGGTTCATCATCTCCTCCAACTCCGTCGCCCCTGATCCGGCCAAGGTTGTGGCGGTGAGAGATTGGCCCCACCCAACAAGCCGTAGGAAGCTGCAACAGTTCCTCGGCTTTGCGAACTTCTACAGGAGGTTCATTAAGGGCTACAGTCAGGTAGTTAGCTCCCTGGCAGCCCTGACCTCCACTAAGGTCCCCTTCACCTGGTCGGATCGGTGCGAGGCCGCGTTTAGGGAGTTGAAGCGCCGGTTCTCGTCTGCACCAGTTCTGGTGCAGCCCGATCCTACTCGCCAGTTCACAGTGGAAGTGGATGCTTCTGACTCAGGGATAGGAGCCGTGCTGTCCCAGAGTGGGGAGTCCGATAAGGTCCTCCACCCTTGTGCCTATTTTTCCCGCAGGTTGACCCCGGGTGAGAGGAATTATGACGTCGGCAATCGGGAACTCCTGGTGGTGAAGGAGGCTCTTGAAGAGTGGAGACACCTGTTGGAGGGAGCGACGGTGCCCTTCACGGTTTTCACGGACCATCGGAACCTGGAGTACATCCGGACCGCCAAGCGGTTGAACCCCAGGCAAGCCCGCTGGTCACTGTTCTTCGGGCGCTTTGACTTCCAGATTACATACCGCCCCGGGACCAAGAACCAACGATCGGATGCCCTGTCCCGGGTGCATGAAGAGGAGGCCAAGGCCGAGTTGTCAGACCCCACAGAGACCATCATCCCCGAGTCCACTGTCGTGGCCGCCCTCACCTGGGACGTGGAGAAGACCATCCGGGAGGCCCTGACACGGAACCTGGACCCGGGGACTGGCCTGAAGAACAAACTGTACATCCCACCGGAAGCCAGAGCTGCCGTTTTGGACTTCTGCCATGGTTCCAATCTCTCCTGTCATCCCGGGGTGCGCAGGACCATGGCGGTAGTCCAGCAGCGCTTCTGGTGGGCGTCTATGGAGGCCGACGTCCGGGACTACGTCCAGGCCTGTACCATCTGTGCCAGGGGCAAGGCTGACCACAAGAGGACCTCAGGACTCCTCCAGCCCCTACCGGTGCCTCACCGCCCCTGGTCCCACATCGGCCTGGACTTTGTCACGGGCCTCCCGCCATCCCAGGGCAACACCACCATTCTCATGATAGTGGACCGGTTCTCCAAGGCGGCCCACTTCGTGGCCCTCCCGAAGCTCCCTACGGCCCAGGAGACAGCAAACCTCCTGGTCCATCACGTCGTGCGTCTGCATGGGATACCAGCGGACATCATCTCAGACCATGGCCCTCAGTTCTCCTCTCAGGTCTGGAGGAGTTTCTGCAGGGAACTGGGGGCCAGCGTGAGTCTCTCGTCCGGGTATCACCCTCAGACAAACGGACAGGCAGAGCGGGCCAACCAGGAGCTGGAGCAGGCCCTCCGTTGTGTTACCTCCGCGCACCCGATGGCCTGGAGCACCCATCTGGCCTGGATCGAGTACGCCCACAACAGCCAAGTGTCGTCAGCCACCGGCCTCTCCCCGTTTGAGGTGTGTTTGGGGTTCCAGCCCCCATTGTTTCCACTTGTGGAGGGAGAGGTCGGTGTGCCCTCGGTCCAGGCCCACCTCAGGAGGTGCCGCCGGGTGTGGCGGGCCGCCCGTTCTGCCCTGTTGAAGGCCCGGATGAGGGCCAAGGCCCATGCAGACCGCCGGCATTCCCCGGCCCCTGCATACCAGCCCAGGCAGGAGGTGTGGTTGTCAACAAAGGACATCCCACTTCAGGTAGACTCTCAGAAACTCAAGGACAGGTATATCGGACCGTTTCCCATCACCAAGGTCCTCAGCCCGGTGTAGCCGTAGCTTCACTGCGGATCCATCCTGTCTTTCACGTGTCACGGATCAAGCCTTACCACACCTCACCACTCTGCACCCCTGGACCTGCACCGCCTCCTGCCCGGATCATCGACGGGGAGCCAGCCTGGACCGTGCGTCGGCTCCTGGACGTCCGTCGCAAGGTTCGGGGGTTCCAGTATCTGGTGGACTGGGAGGGGTATGGCCCCGAGGAACGCTCCTGGGTGAAAAGGAGCTTCATCCTGGACCCGGCCCTCCTGGCCGACTTCTACGCCCGGCACCCGGACAAACCTGGTCGGGCGCCAGGAGGCGCCCGTTGAGGGGGGGGGGGGGTCCTGTTGTGTGGGCCGCTGAAGAGGAGGTACTGCTGGCCCACCACCACCAGATGGCGCCCGGCTTGGAGTGCGGGCTTCAAGCACGAGAGGGCGCCGGAACCAGCTGTCACATCATCACCACCAGCTGTCACTCATCTACATCAACCTCCATAAAAGCCGGACTGCAACTCCACCTCCCCGCCGAGAAATCAGCTACCATACAGGTAACTTCTCTGCTGAATCTAAAACCGAACAAAAGTCTGATCTCTTTTGCAGCTGTTTTCCTGTGACGGAGTCCTTGTCTGCTGTGTTGGCGTTTGGTGTGGACTGCGACAGCTTCGCCTCCCACCCCACCCAGATAAGTGGTTGTCTCAGGAGCTGTCCGAGTGTGTTATCAGAGGTGGAGGTTCTCCCTCCTAATTGAACACAGACTGTGGGATTACTGAGTGTGCAAACTCACACTCATCAAAAACTGTTTCTGTTCTCTGCCAGCAGTATCGGGTCTGACTGCTGAAGACAGTGGCCACCTGGGGCGCAGGGCTTGGCGGCTCTGGTGTTCTTCAGATCTGTTGGTGGTGGAAGCTGTGTGGGATCCGGCTCTTCTCGCACCAGACGTCTTCTATCTTCGAGCCTGCCACACGTCACCTGGTGTATAATTGACATTCTGCAATATTTGTATTGTCTGTACTTCGTTGTGCGCTTCACAACATTAAATTGTTACTTTTTGGCTATTCCATTGTCCGTTCATTAACGCCCCCTGTTGTGGGTCCGTGTCACGACACTTCCCAACACAAATGCTCACATTCGCTGGCGTTTGGCACGTTGGAGAGGTGTTCTCTTCACGGATGAATCCCGGTTCACACTGTCCAGGGCAGATGGCAGACAGCGTGTGTGGCGTCGTGTGGGTGAGCGGTTTTCTGATGTCAGTGTTGTGGATCGAGTGGCCCATGGTGGCGGTGGGGTTATGGTATGGGCAGGCGTCTGTTATGGATGAAGAACACAGGTGTATTTTATTGATGGCATTTTGAATGCACAGAGATACCGTGACGAGATCCTGAGGCCCATTGTTGTGCCATACATCCAAGAACATCACCTCATGTTGCAGCAGGATAATGCACGGCCCCATGTTGCAAGGATCTGTACACAATTCTTGGAAGCTGAAAATGTCCCAGTTCTTGCATGGCCGGCATAATAACCAGACATGTCACCCATTGAGCATGTTTGGGATGCTCTGGACCGGCATATACGACAGCGTGTACCAGTTCTTGCCCATATCCAGCAACTTCGCACAGCCATTGAAGAGGAGTGGACCAACATTCCACAGGCCACAATTGACAACCTGATCAACTCTATGCGAAGGAGATGTGTTGCACTGCATGAGGCAAATGGTGGTCACACCAGATACTGACTGATATCCCCCCCAATAAAACAAAACTGCACCTTTCAGAGTGGCCTTTTATTGTGGGCAGTCTAAGGCACACCTGTGCACTAATCATGGTGTCTAATCAGCATCTTGATATGGCACACCTGTGAGGTGGGATGGATTATCTCAGCAAAGGAGAAGTGCTCACTATCACAGATTTAGACTGGTTTGTGAACAATATTTGAGTGAAATGGTGATATTGTGTATGTGGAAAAAGTTTTAGATCTTTGAGTTAATCTCATACAAAATGGGAGCAAAGCCAAAAGTGTTGTGTTTATATTTTTGTTGAGTGTAGTTACAAAGTGCAATTACACAATCCAATTGTCCTTATTTCTCTGTCCTTTACAATTGTTTTGAATTCCTCCAAAGTTACAAGATGTGTCAATTTCAAATCCTTCTGCAGATTGTTCGATGTGGACAGGGCAGCAACTTTAATAGCCTTTTTTTGCCCAGTTCAGTTCTGACTCTTGGGACCTGCATCAGTATAACGTCCTGAGAACGCAGGCCATAAGTGCTGAGGTTTATACACATATGTGAACACAAATATGAAGGCAGAAGTCCAAGAACAGATTTATAGCTAAAGGTCAGCCAATAAGAGTGTCTACAAACTAACAAAGATGAACAATGTGCGGCGGCATATAATGAGCAGTGATGTACACGATAACTGCAACCAGTAATAAAATGTAAAGCACAATGGTATACAGTATCCAGTTTCATTAAAAACTGATGAGGAGTATTCATAAAAAGCAAGTCTCCATAGTCCAATAAGACTCTGGTGATCAGTTTTTTTTCTAGCTTGCAAAGAAAAACATGATTTATCTTTAAAAAGAAACCCAGTTTCAATTTCAGTTTGAAAACAAGTTGGTCAATATGCAATTTAAAGGACAAGTTAACTCACACATAATACACAACAAACTGAACTAAAGTAATTCTTTAAAAATCATAACAGTTACTCTGCTGAGAGTACACAAATGCAAATTTGGAAAATTTCAGGAAACATCCAGGCAGAACAAATGGTGTCGCTGTTCTTCTTTTGTTTCTGGATGTCGAAGCGTTAACGCATGCACCCTGACAGTTGCTTGACAACGAAATGTTCCAAAGCAAATGGAAAAATGAAAGTAAAAACAAAATCCATCTTACATTATGAGAACGGTGTGAATATGCTCAGCGGATCCCAGTACATAAATAATATCTCATGGGTACGATGGAAACTGGAAACTTGGGTTGCCGTAGGACCTCGTCTCAAGGTTTCATACGCCTTGTCAAACTGCAGACGGTTGTTACACAGTTTTCCTTTTTTCTTCTCCTTTCCTTATAACGTTGTATCCTTTTAACATTGTTACTGTTACACACATTATGTATAAGCTCTCTCCATCCTAGTCTATCATTCACAGCAGTGTCTCATTTACTTAGCACGTGACCACTCTTCAAGGCATTTTTTTACACGTGTCTTTGAACCTCAGTTTTCGTTGGCCAACAGGTCGGGTTCCCTGAGCTAGGTCGCCATACAGAAGTGGTTTCACAGGTCTGTCTTCATCTAATCTGCAAACATGGTTGAACCAGCGCAGTTGACTTCTAATCCATTTCAATTCTATATCTTCAACTCCTGCAAGACTTTCTCATTGCTGACAACATGGTCCCATTTAATATTCATTATCAGGCGAAGGTGATGTTACTGGACTGTATGTAGTTGCCCGACTTCATACTGGTATAAGGTCCAGGTTTCACTTCCATATAGTAACAAAGGCATCAAGCACTGATTGTAAACCTTGACCTTGGTGGATATGTTAAGGTCCTGTGAGTCAAAGACTCTTTCGTAATTGTCCGAAAGCACATAATGTTACATGAATACGAGAAGCAAGTTCTGTGTTCACTGAACAGTCACTGGTAACAAAGCTACCTAGATACTTGCAACAAGTGACACGATAATTTTGTGTTATCAATGTAATGCCTTCTGTAATGCCATTGCATCTTTTTTGGTTGTGTTGATATACAGGCCCATTCTCTTTGCGAAACTATTGTACGCATTTAGTAATAACTGTAGGCCAACTGATGTATCACTGAAGATTGCAATCTCATCAGCATACTGTGCTTCTCTCATGAATTCACTAAGAACTCTGGTTTTTGCTTTGAGTCGACGTAGATCAAATAAATCCCCATCATAAGGAAACCTTATATACACGTTACATGTGTGCTTTAAGTCTTTAAGTCCTCTTAAAACTGCTGCATAGAGGATCCTTGTGAGAGAGAAGAGCTGGTCGGATGTTCCACGACCAGGAAAAACTCTTGATGCCCATGAACATCACAAAGTAAATTGAATTTTATCAAACTGTATTTATTTATTTATAAAGCACCAAATCATAAGACAACTCAAATCATTATATATGAGTTAGAGCTAGACCTTACCAACATGAGCAAGTACACCAGCAACAGTAGGGTTGGGACAATGACTCAATAGTTGACTCCCACCAAATAATAACTAGACTAGTCAATTCATTTTCTTCTAGTCACTTGTCAAATAGTAAGACTTTTCTGCACAGCCATTTAAAATAGAGACAAGAGGCCCTTACAGAGATTGTTTTACAGAGGACAGCTTGAGCCAACACAGAGCAACATCCACCAGCAGGCAATACTCCCTTCATTTAAGGGTTTTGAATATCTTATATCTACTAGTACCACAAATATAATTTCCATAAGTTTAGCATGTTTGCCCTTTTTTCAATTTATCTTTTTTTTGGGGGTTATACTGTAGGAAGAATCCTCAGGCACATGAAATTAATTTTAAAATGCATATTTTTAAGTTTGCAACAACATTTTCTCCCCCTACAAAGTAAACATTGGCCGCATCAAGAAGTCAATTCTGTTTGTAATGTTCATGGGCATCAAGAGTTGTTCCTGGTCATGGAACAACCGACCAGCTCTTCACTCTCACAAGGATCCTGGAGGGTGCCTGGGAGTATGCCCATCCAGTCTACATGTGTTTTGTGGATTTAGAGAAGGCATATGATCGGGTACCCCGGGAGATACTGTGGGAGGTGCTGCGGGAGTATGGAGTGAGGGGGTCCTTCTCAGGGCCACCCAATCTCTGTACTCACAAAGCGAGAGCTGGGTTCAGGTTCTCGGCAGTAAGTCGGACTCGTTTCCGGTGGGAGTTGGCCTCCGCCAGGTCTGTGCCTTGTCACCAATCCAGTTTGTAATATTTATGGACAGGATATTGTGGTGTAGTCGGTGGGAGGAGGGTTTTCAGTTTGGTGGGGTCATGGTCTCATCACTGCCTTTTGCAGATGATGTGGTCCTGTTGGCTTCATCAGCCTGTTACCTCCAACACTCACTGGATCGGTTTGCAGCCAAGTGTGAAGCAGCTGGGATGAGGATTAGCACCTCTAAATCTGAGGCCATGGTTCTCAGGAGGAAACTGATGGATTGCCTACTCTGGGTAGGGAATATGGTCTTGCCTCAAGTGAAGGAGTTCAAGTACCTCAGGGTCTTGTACATGAGTGAGGGGACAATGGACTGTGACATTGTCCAGAGAATCGGTGCAGCAGGGGTGGTGTTCCATGCGCTCTACCATACTGTTGTGGCAAAAAGAGAGCTACTCTTACCTTTGGTCATGAGGGTTGGGTCATGACCAAAAAGAACTAGGTTGTGGGTACAAGTTGCCAAAATGGGTTTCCTCAGGAGGGTGGCTGGTGTCTCCCTTAGAGATAAGGTGAGAAGCTCGGTCATTGGTGGGGAGCTCGGAGTAGAGCTGCTGCTCCTTCATGTTGAGGAGCCAGCTAAGTGGTTCAGGCATCTGATCAGGATGCTTCCTGGGTGCCTCCGTAGGTAGGTGTTCCAGACACCTACAGCTGAAGAGACCCCGGGGAAAACCCAGAAATAGGTGGAGAGATTATGTCTCCACACTGGCCTGGGAACACCTCGGGATCACCCAGTCAGAGGTGGTTAATGTGTCCCGGGAAAGGGAAGTTTGGAGTCCCCTGCTGGAGCTGTTGCCCCTGCGACCTGGTTCCGGATAAGCAGTTGAAGATGAGATGTTCATGGGTAGGATTTCAAGGTGCAGTCAAGGACCAGAGGGTGCCCAGTTTGATGACCTTAGAGTTGCATCTCTATTTTTTTTTTTTTTGCAGAGTCAAGTTTACAAGTCGATTTACAATACAATTACAAGATACAATTACGTCACCCTCACAGAGTCAGAAATTTGATTTCTGAGCAGAAAAAAACGAATAGAAAACACAACCAGTCACTAGAGATTAATTAAGCCACTTTTGATTGATTATGCAGCTGAAGGAGACAGCTGAGTCCTCATCTGAGTCCCCTTTTGTCTTGTTATTACTTCACCCCCACCCCAAGTGAACACACATACACACACACAGAGCCACTAAAAACAATAGTGGCTCTCTGTGTGTGTGTGTGTGTGTGTGTGTGTGTGTGTGTGTGTGTGTGTGTGTGTGTGTGTGTGTGTGTGTGTGTGTGTGTGTGTGTGTGTGTGTGTATTTCCACAATTGACAGTACCTGCAATGGAGTCTAAGCATCGATTTAGAAAATGATAAGTGTAACTGATAAACTGATCAACAGAGCTTCATGACTGGGTCACTAACCCAATTGATATTTTGATGGTAATAATAATAAATACATATATATCCACACACACACATATGTGTGTGTGTGTGTGTGTGTGTGTGTGTGTGTGTGTGTGTGTGTGTGTGTGTGTGTGTGTGTGTGTGTGTGTGTGTGTGTGTGTGTGTGTGTGTGTGTGTGTGGATAACCTATATGAAGGGAAATCTTGATCCAGACTCCGGATCCAGATCATCTCCAAAATTCACTAGAGTCTTCCATGCCCCAATATCTATCTGTGGTGCAAATCTGGTGAGAATCCATGAAGTAATTTTAACATAATCCTTCAAAGACTACAACCCCAATTCCAGTGAAGTTGGGACATTGTGCAAATGTAAATAAAAACAGAATACAATAATTTTCAAATTCTCTTCAACCTATATTCAACTGAATACACGACAAAGACAAGATATTTAATGTTCAAACTGATAGACTTTTTTGTTTTTGTGCAAATATTTGCTCATTTTGAAATGGATGTCTGCAACACATTTCAAAAAAGCTGGTACAGTAGTAACAAAAGACTAGGAAAGTTGATGAATACTCAAAGAACACCTGTTTGGAACATTCCACAGGTGAGCAGGTTAATTGGAAACAGGTGAGTGTCATGATTGGGTATAAAAGGAGCATCCCCAAAAGGCTCAGCCGTTCACAAGCAAAGATGGGATGAGAATCACCACTTTGTGAACAACTGTTTCTCAATGTTCAATTCCATGGAATTTAGAGATTCCATCATCTACAGTCAATAATATAATCAAAAGATTCAGAGAATCTGGAGAACTTTCTACATGTAAGTGGCAAGGCCAAAAACCAACATTGACTGCCCGTGACCTTTGATCCCTCAAGCGGCACTGCATAAAAATCCGACATCATTGTGTAAAGGATCTTACCGCATGGGCTCAGGAACACTTCAGAAAACCAGTTGTCAGTTAACACAGTTTGCCGCTACATCTACAAGTGCAAGCTAAAACTCCACCATGCAAAGCGAAAGCCATACATCAACAACATCCAGAAACGCTGCTGCCTTCTCTGGGCCTGAGCTCATTTAAAATGGACAGATGCAAAGTGGAAAAGTGTGCTGTGGTCTGATGAGTCCACATTTCAAATTGTTTTGGAAAATATGGACATCGTGTCCTCCGGACAAGAGGAAAAGGACCATCCAGATTGTTACCAGTGCAAAAATCAAAAGCCAGCATCTTTGATGGTATGGGGGTATGTTTGTGCCCATGGCATGGGCAACTTACACATCTGTGACGCCACCATCAATGCTGAAAGGTACATCCAGGCAGTGGTGGGCACAGTTCCGCTAACCGATAATTATCGAAGCTAATGTTTTCATTATCGGATTAGCTTTTCAGATAACTTTGAAAACCATCAGCGGACTAATTATCTTCCGATACATTTTGGTCCGATAAATTTTAGAGCGCTAACCTATTTTTGCAGGCGTGGTGAACAAAGCTTAAAAATTACAAACATTTATGAAGTCCAAATCAAAGATTTGAGTACCTACCTGTTAAATGTTTTGCAGTAGATGCAGAGCTCTATGCTATGCAAACAGAGCAGACAAAGGAGAACTGGTCACAGAAAAGAAAATCTCATATTTTTTTGACCCCATATAGATGTGCTGGCAATATCACCCAAGTCATCCAGAGTCATACAGTTTTAACTTATGGTTAAAATTTTAACCAAACTAATTTCGGACAAGTTATTTAAATTAAAGGCATCTCTGAAGTTTTACAAAGTGAAAATATCAGATATATGTTTTAGTTTTAAAGTAATGCACTAATTTTGAAGGTTTTAGTGTGGACATTATGTCTCCACAAAGTGCATTATGGGTAACCTCAGTACATTCACAACAGAAGAAATGCATTTGCGACGCTCTGATCACGCTCCACACGGACAACAGCATTAAATCCTTTGTATATTCTGCTTAAAACTCTTGTGAATATATTCTCTCGGTTTATAGATGTTATTGTGTTTTATGTAAAGATGCCAGAAGAAGCTCAGATTGCTTCTCCATTATTTTCAGTTGGAATCACTGTGATCTGCAATGCTTCATGTTCTTTAATGTCTTGCTTTTGTCAAACACTGACTGTCCTCTTTGTTCCAGAGTAATATATATAAGATGTCTGAAATTCGGTTTGCGCTTATTAAATTCAATGCATCTTAAACGTAGCAGACACGGACGGATTATTTATTTGGAATAATAAATGATTCGTATAAACCATATGAAAACTGCAAGTTTTCAGGGTCTCTACAGCCATCTACTGGCCAGTAGTGTTCATGGCAGTATTCGGCCTAAGTACTAATCATCTGGCCACCAGTAGATGCAGAAAAGGTGTTGGGCTTGAGTCCAGAAGTTCATTGGTTCAAATCCCCGCCTGACTGGAAAATCACTAAGGGCCCTTGGGCAAGGCCTTTAATCCCCTATTGCTCCCGGTGTGTAGTGAGTGCCTTGTATGGCATAATTGTAAAGAGCTTTGAGCATCTGATGCAATGCAGTCCATTTCCCATTTACCATTTAGATGGCAGTGTTCTATTTATTTTAACCCGGGTTATATCAGACGGTTGTCAAATCAACTTTTTGGCTTTGCAAATGGCTTTTTTTTTACAAATAAAAAAAATGGCATATTTTACAAAAGCACATTTACATGTAAACACCAACGCACACACACCTCACATTAACGTGTTGGTTTTTATATAGAATGAATGAGTCAACCAATCAGTGTTAGCGGAGGCTCATTTATCCATAATCACTTTGGCATCTGTCTATGTTTGTTACAAAACTTCAGAATTAGTGCATTATTTAAAATTAAAAGATATGTTATATTTTAACTGTGTACAAATGACAGAATTGACATTAATGGAGTTATTTTATCTGTGTTAACTTTATTTACACTGCAAAACCATAAGTCGGCACTGCTTTATTTTCCAAGACAGAGGTTGGGAATGAGAATGAGAGGAACCGTAGTAGCCAGTAAACCAGTACTGATCAGTATGTCTGGTATTTATACTGTATATTTGTATTTATATTTATATTTGCAAACTGTTTCTTTTTTCACTTTGACACTCTGTGTACTTCTTACCCTGTGTGCTGCTATACAATGCTGATTTGATAAAAATCATTTTCAATTTTATATTCCACTAGTTGCATGAATGGGGTGAAGTCTGCTATCTCTGCAATCACCTTGTTAATTTTTAGTTAACAGATTACAGATTTTACAGTCTGTATGAAAGAAAGAATTAATTCTCTTTGAGCAGAAAAGTAATTTTTACTTTTTGTCTGCAAAGCACAAACCTGTGTCATCCATTTAACCAAAGTATCAAAACAAATGTATAAATTTTAGAATTCAAGTTCTACAATGAGAACATGAGGTAGACGGATTTAATAATAATAACCATGATAATAATAATGATGTAAATAAATGGAGGCCTGGCCGTTGATCTCAGTCTGGACGTCTCCCACAGGATTCAGTTTCAGCAGGAAGAAAATGGAGCGTTATACACACGGCCACCACCCCCACTCCCCCACGCCCAAACACCGTGATGCACATTATCTACTTTCGTTGCCAGGCAACCAAATGGAGAAACACAGATACACCACATAATGGTTGATTTGTATCCAGCTGTGTCAGCAATGGGTAACCAAATAACAAAAGCTCTGCCTTTAGTTTGTGCAAGAAAACAATGAAGTGAAAAGAGGCTACACAGAGAGAGAACCCTCCAGAGCTGCAACAATGAAGACACAGAAAATCTGGGAGTAATATTTCATCAATATCATCCATAAATCCCAATGTTTTGTTTGGGATTGTTCTGCCAAGTTTTGTGGAGATCAGCACAGACAGAGACGATCCTTGTCGTTGGGGGGGGTCTTTGGAGCACAAAAGCAGATGGTGCACCATCATAGATAATAATGATGAAACCTGTGTGTTTGTCCCTGGGCGGGGCGTCGCCCTGTGATGTCTACCTCATTTATAGCTCTCCGACTTTCATCTCCCAGCACGCATGAATTCTTCTGCTCTGTAGGTATTTAAATCCAATCCCAGCTCCAAACACAGTTTAAGAGCCAAAGGCATGAAAAGAGCATCTGAAACATTAATGTGGCAGCTACAGCCAAAACTGAAGAAGAAATGCCTTAATTTTGAAAATTTCGTTCCGTGAAATGGACTTTAGGGACTCTGAAGAAAAGACGCCTCCGAGACATTTTTGTCACATTGAAATAAACTTTGGGAGCTCTGAGTCATATGAGCCCACACCTTCATTATAACTGCGGAACTTCACAATAACTGGAAAAAGTTTAGCATTTAGAGAAAGTGATTTAGTCACAGCTACTCTATCATCCGTCAATACAAGACATCAAACTGCACCTTGATTTAAATTAACATAGCATGTTATCATGAAAGAGGAAAAAACAGCACTGGGTTAGAGTCTACACCTGCTTTTGCACATGATACTGTATTCATATGTAGCCCCAACTGTTCCCTGTGTGGGGAGTAATAAATGTTAAGGGAATCCCCAAATCAAAGTGGGCCTTTATTTAAATTCATATGGTATGTTACAATAAAAAACATAGAACAGTGCTGACATTAGAGTCTACACCTGCTTTTGTAGATGGTACTGTATTCATATGTAGCTCCAACCGTTTCCTGTGTGGGGCGTAATAAATGTTAAGGGAATCCCCTAATCAAAGTGGGCCTTTGTTTAAATTTTCATGGTATGTTATAATAAAAGACATAGAACACTGTTTAGATTAGAGTCTACGTCTGGTTTTGCAGATGATACTGTATTTATATGTAGCCCCAACTGTTCCCTCTGGGGGAAGTAATGAAACATTTGAGGAATCCCCAATAACGTCACAGGGAAGCACCAAAAACAAAACCAAATATTGCTGCTCTGTCACATAAATGTTCATTACTGAAATTTTTAAAAATGCTATTTCAAAGTATTAAATAAAAAGAATGCACAAGTTTAACATTTACAGAAAGTGTTTTAGTGACGAAAGTGTTATGACGAAAAGGGAGCTGAGCCAAAAGGCGAAGCTCTCGATCTACTGGTCAGTCTTCATTCCTACTCTGTATCTATCCCTTGACTTGTCTGAAGAAAACTGGTAATTAAACTGATCATTTACAGGTATTATAGCAAAGGGGCTGATTGCTTATGCAACCCATCATCTTGGCTTTTATATTTTAATTAATTTATATCAAGTTGTAGAGATTTACTTTCAGTTTGAGTCCAAAGAAGAAAATTTTAGAATTTTTTATTTTGAGAAGCCTGATTAACTTTTTGTATTTGAAATACCATAAACAAATTAAAATGCGTGAAATACTGAGGGGCTAAATACTTTTGCAAGCCACTGTATCATCTTGGTTATTACGTCCGTCAAGGACGTAATAAAATCATTGGCGTTTATTTATTTGTCTGTCTGTTAACAGGATTACATCTAAACCACTGCACGGTTTTTGACAAAATTTTCACGCACATATTTGGCCATGGAAGACTCCATTAAATTTTGGTGGTGATCTGGATCCAGATTCTGGATCAAGAACATCAGCAATCTCTGATTGCTCTTGCATTACAATGTTATCAATCAAACTTGAGCATGTATGAGAGAAATCCCCCCCCCCCCCCCCCCCCCCAAAAAAAAATCTTAACAGGAAATACATTATCTAGGCAAGAGCATCAACCACAGGAAATCATCCGCAGGGTAAGATGATTTCAGCATGAGACAGCTGAAGTAGTCTCATTGTCTTTGAATTCCCGGTGGGGTCACAAACAGTGCACTAATAATAGTTTAATGCTTTTTCCATTATCTACCAGTACATTTATTCATTTGCTTTTATTCCAACATAAGCAACTTTTATTAAAGATGTGATTAAATAATCCAATTACAAAACATCTCAAGTGGCTTCAGAAAAAAGACTACTGACAGCTACAAAGAAGCTCAAAATAGTATTAAATCAACTCCTATAAACTAAAGCTATTACTGTTATTCAACTTGATTTAACATAATAATAGAGATGGTTTAACACTATGACTTGATTTAATGGCATTTTGAATGGGATGATATGTACTCAAAAATTGCAGAACAGGAAATCCTATGGTTTTCAAAAAGGCAACTTTTATAGAATTTTATAGTAAATGAACTCCTGAACCTTGAAACTGCACAGTGCAGTTTGACACATTTTACAAGTCATGATTATGTACAGCAGTAATTCCCAAAGTATTTCCCAAGTAACAGATTGTTGAATTCTAAGAGTAACCTTAACCAATTTTGTGCATTGTTTGAATATTTAAGTAGAACACAGTGCTAAAACACCCTTGCCTGTATGAGGATAAAAATAGGAAACAGAATGTGACCTTTAGACCTCTTAAAATAGGTCAAGGTTAGCCTTCTTTGAACTTGTTGGTCTGTGTTTGAGGAATGCTCCCTGTGAATTTGAAGACCCTGGCAGTAATAAGAGTGGACTTATGCTGAGCACAGACAGATGGATGGATGGACGCAAGGCCTTCACAATACCCGATGGTCATATTTTGGCCTTGGGTAAAAATTAACAAATAACAAAATTCATTATCTGTGTTCTTTTTCATTGACAGACCTTGTATGTTTCGTTTGTGGAATAAAGTCATTCCTTCAATACCATAATGTTGTAATATAAAGACATTACAACACAGACCCACAAGGATAAATGAAATGACACTACATGAGACAAAAGAACATTAGACCACAAACACATTAGACGAAAAATAACTTAGTAAATGAAAAGGAAAACGAACCGGGATGTTAAGTGGTCGACTTAAAGATATACAACCCCAGTTCCAATGAAGTTGGGACGTTGTGTAAAATGTAAATAAAAACAGAATACAATGATTTGCAAATTCCCTTCAACATACAGTAGTGTTCAGAATAATAGTAGTGCTATGTGACAAAAAAGATTAATCCAGGTTTTGAGTATATTTCTTATTGTTACATGGGAAACAAGGTACCAGTAGATTCAGTAGATTCTCACAAATCCAACAAGACCAAGCATTCATGATATGCACACTCTTACGGCTATGAAATTGGGCTATTAGTAAAAAAAAAAAAAGTAGAAAAGGGGGTGTTCATAATAATAGTAGTGTGGCATTCAGTCAGTGAGTTCGTCAATTTTGTGGAACAAACAGGTGTGAATCAGGTGTCCCCTATGTAAGGATGCAGCCAGCCCCTGCTGAACATGCTTTTCTCTTTGAAAGCCTGAGAACAAGACATTGTTCAGAAGAAAAGCGTAGTTTGATTAAAAAGTTGATTGGAGAGGGGAAAACCTATACACAGGTGTAAAGAATTATAGGCTGTTCATCTACAATGATCTCCAAAGTTTTAAAATGGACCAAAAAAACAGAGATGAGATCAAAATGGATAGAAGAATAACCAGAATGGCAAAGGCTCGCCCATTGATGATCAGGATGATCAAAGACAGTCTGGAGTTATCTATAAGTGCTGAGACAGTTAGAAGATGCCTGTGTGAAGCTAATTTATTTGCAAGAATCCCCCGCAAAGTCCCTCTGTTAAATAAAAGACATGTGCAGAAGAGGTTACAATTTGCCAAAGAACACATCAACTGGCCTAAAGAGAAATGGATGAATATTTTGTGGACTGATGAGAGTAAAATTGTTCTTTTTGGGTCCAAGGGCCACAGGCAGTTTGTGAGACGACCCCCAAACTCTGAATTCAAGCCACAGTTCACAGTGAAGACAGTGAAGCATGGTGGTGCAAGCATCATGATATGGGCATGTTTCTCCTACTATGGTGTTGGGCCTATATATCGCATACCAGGTATCAGGGATCAGTTTGGATATGTCAAAATACTTGAAGAGGTCATGCTGCCTTATGCTGAAGAGGACATGCCCTTGAAATGAGTGTTTCAACAAGACAATGACCCCAAGCACACTAGTAACCAAGCAAAACCTTGGTTCCAAACCAACAAAATGAGTGCCTCGCAGATGTGAAGAAATCATGAAAACTGTGGTTATACAACTAAATACTAGTTTAGTGATTCACAGGATTGCTAAAAAAGCAGTTTGAACATAATAGTTTTGAGTTTGTAGTGTCACCAGCAGATGCTACTATTATTGTGAACACCCCCTTTTCTACTTTTTTTTTACTAATAGCCCAATTTCATAGCCTTAAGAGTGTGCATATCATGAATGCTTGGTCTTGTTGGATTTGTGAGAATCTACTGAATCTACTGGTACCTTGTTTCCCATGTAACAATAAGAAATATACTCAAAACCTGGATTCATATTTTTAGTCACATAGCACTACTATTATTCTGAACACTACTGTATATTCAATTGAATACACCACAAAGACAAGATATTTAATGTTCAAACTGATAAACTTTGTTGTTTTTGTGCAAATATTTGCTCATTTTGAAGTGGATGCCTGCAACAGTTGGGACGGGGCAACAAAAGACTGGAAAAGTTGATGAATGTTCAAAGAACACCTAACTGGAAACATGTGAGTGTCATGATTGGGTATAAAAGGAGCATCCCCAAAAGGCTCAGCCGTTCACAAGCAAAGATGGGGTGAGGATCACCACTTTGTGAACAACTGCATGAAAAAAATAGTCCAACAGTTTAAGAACAATGTTTCTCAATGTTCAATTGCAAGGAATTTAGGGATTCCATCATCTACAGTCCATAATATAATCAGAAGAAACAGAGAATCTGGAGAACTTTCTACACGGCAAGGCAAGGCCAAAAACCAACACTGAATGTCTGTGACTGTCGATCCCTCAGATGGCACTGCATTAAAAACAGGCATCATTGTGTAAAGGATCTTACCGCGTGGGCTCAGGAACACTTCAGAAAACCATTGTCAATTAACACAGTTCATCGCTACATCTACAAGTGCAAGTTAAAACTCTACCATGCAAAGCAAAAGCCATACAGCAACAACATCCAGAAACGCCGCCGCCTTTTCTGGGCCCGAGCTCATTTGAAATGGACAGACAAAGTGGAAAAGTGTGCTGTGGTCTGATGAGTCCACATTTCAAACTGTTTTTGGAAATCATGGACATTGTGTCCTCCAGACAAAAGAGGGAAAAGACCATCCAGATTGTTACCAGCGCAAAGTTTAAAAGCCAGCATCTGTGATGGTATGGGTGTGTGATAGTGCCCATGGCATGGGCAACTTACACATCTGTGATGGCACCATCAATGCTGAAAGGTACATCCAGGTTTTGGAGCAACACATGCTGCCATCCAAGCAACGTCTTTTTCAGGGACGTCCCTGCTTATTTCAGCAAGACAATGCCAAGCCACATTCTGCATGTGTTACAACAGCGTGGCTTCGTCGTAAAAGAGTGCGAGTACTAGACTGGCCTGCCTGCAGTCCAGACCTGTAGCCCATTGAAAATGTGTGGCGCATTATGAAGCACAAAATAGGACAACGGAGACCCCAGACTGTTGAACAACTGAAGTCGTACATCAAGCAAGAATGGGAAAGAATTCCACCTACAAAGCTTCAACAATTACTGTCCTCAGTTCCCAAACGCTTATTGAGTGTTGTTAGAAGGAAAGGTGATGTAACACAGTGGTAAACATACCACTGTCCCAGCTTTTTTGAAATGTGTTGCAGGCATCCATTTCCACATGAGCAAATATTTGCACAAAAACAATAATGTTTATCAGTTTGAACATTAAATATCTTGTCTTTGTGGTGTATTCAATTGAATATAGGTTGAAGAGGATTTGCAGATCATTGTATTCTGTTTTTATTTACATTTTTCACAATGTCCCAACTTCATTGGAATTGGGGTTGTATTTCTTCAAACACTTTGTAGCCATTTTAAGGGTACAATGGATTTTTAAAGGCAGTCTACATTTCCATCAGAAACTTTTATTTTTAATATCTCACAAAGTAATTGTCAAAGGTGAATACACCACTCAGAGGCTTGATTTTTAATGTTTTATTGTAACTATTGTGTTGTTAAAAATATATACAGTACTGTGCAAAAGTTTTATGCACATTTAATGCATCATAAAAGCATTAAAAGTATGAAACTTGATCAATTTTCATAAATAAATGAAATGTGTGATGAACCTTGATGATAATCAGTGTGATAACTGAGTTCTGTTTACATGTGATTTTTCAGTATATAAGTCACACTAGAGTATAAGTCACAGGATCTCAAAAACTATTTTAAGGAAAACACAACTTAAAGTGTGAGTAATTGTGTTTTACAATCATTTTAATATTGCATGATCATTTGCAACCGTGTTTGCGTGGTATTCTACTGGCCAATAATAAATTATAATCATCATTATTATTATTGTTGTTGAATAAAAAATATAGTTCACATATTCACTTTTGTTGGAACTGTTTTTGTGTTGACATACCAATAAAAAAGCGGGGTGAGGGGCATCAAAAGATACTTTTCTTATAAATCTTGGATGCCTAAAACTTCTGCACAGTACTGTATATTATCTAGAAAGTAAACCAACCACATAAGCAAGGATTAGTAAAACAGGACCCACACTTTTAGCGTTAAAATGACTTGACGTTGGATCGTATCTACGTTGTTGCAAGTGCTGCTGTTAGAACAGTCACAATTATTACAAGAGGTAATTCACAGGTAATCAATATTAGTAACACAACTCACACCCTTTCCGTTAATACAAGAGTCTGTCTATAGATTCTTTGTCAGATGATCACTTTCTTAATAATTATTGCAGAAAACTCAACCACAGAGAAATACATGTAAAAAGCTCCTAATTTCTCTGTTGAATTCTCCATCCAACAACAGCAAGACATAAAAAAATCTTCGCTTCAACATAATGTACCATGTTTACACCCAACCAGAAGTATAAAGAAATTTGACTTTCTACCGGTAATAACCCAGAACGATCACCGCGACTGCCGTCCCTTCAGTGAACTTTAAGAACTCCTGTCTGGGAATAAGAAATGCCACAGGTCCATTACATGTTTCTCCATAGTCTGCCAACCAGCAAACATTGTCAACCTGAGTCCCGCTAAGAGCTGGTCCAAATAAAAAAATAATAAAATTTCCACCGGTAAAAGCTTCTGTCCCACAACTCTGAGGTCAGCTCGGTTAATAAGTGGTATTGATGACATCTGATCATTGGAAAAAGACTTAAATTATGAAACATGCAATTTTCATATCTCCATTTGACTTATTTTTGACATTGAGAACACACACACACACTTGACAAGAGTGAAATTACACATTCAGGGAGTTAAATCACACTTACACCTACAAATTATAAAGCAATGCTCATACAACCGAGGGCATTTTAGCATTGCGCTATATTTAGTATTATTGTTGTTGAATAAAAAAATATAGTTCACATATACCATCTCTTTGTTGATCAAAAATGATCAACTAAACAACACTTTAAGTGTTAAACTCAATTCTGAAATATTCAAGATTTTAACACTTTGTAATTCTGCTGATCTAGGCAAAAGCATTAACCACAACAAATGGATAATTCCAGCATCAAATATCTGAAGAAATATAACTTGAATATAATCTTATTTTACACTAAATTCCTGGTGGTGGTACAAACAGTTCTCTAATAATGGTTTAATGCTTTTTCCATTGCCTACCAGTAGATTTATTTATCTGCTTTTGTTCTGACACAAGCAGTTTTCATTAAAAATGACCCGATTAAATAATCCAATTACAAAACATCTCAAGCGACTTCAGAAAAGCGATCACTGACAGCTACAAAAAAGCTCAAAGTAGTGACAAATCAACTCCTTCATGTTACATCGACTTTATTATCACTGCATCAATTAATGCCATTAGTGTTGTTCAACTTGATTTAACACCCTAATAGAGTTTGTTAAACACTACAAAAGACTTGATGTAATGGCATTTTGAATGGAACAATATGCACTCATTTCAGTGTTAATTTAACACTCCAAATCTGACAGAAAAAGCAACAAATCCGACTTGTGAGACTTGTTGTCTGTTACTCGCTTGTGGTACTTGTTGAACTGTAAATGTTTGGAGCAGCTGATGCACACAGACACACACACACAGATACACAAATAAAAACCACTCTCACTCATGACTTCCATCTCCCACTCACACCCAGCGGGCGAGGGACTCACCCTGTGAGGACGACCACAAAGTCCATTACATTCCAGCCATTACGGAGGTAGGAGCCTTTATGAAACGCAAAGCCCAGGGCAATGATCTTAATGGCTGCCTCGAAACAGAATATTCCAATAAAGTAAGGCTCCGTGTCATCCTGCAGAAAGACAGACAGGAGATGTTTTTGTTGGAGGTATGAGTGAAGTTAATGAAGCATTAAGAGAAAAGTGAAGATGTCCCCTTTCTCTTCTTGTGCTGCTGTAAATAGAGGCAGGAACAGAATAGGGGCCCCTTTATTGAAGGAGGAGGAAACCATCCCAGAGTAATGCAAAGTGTGGCAGATGCTCTCGCTTGTATGCCATGTTGGTCTTTGGTTTAATAATGAAGCCTGGACATTATTTCTACAGCTAATGATTGGTGCTTTAAAGGTGGTATTTGGTCTATTTGTACAGCAAAAGATTACCACTTTACAATTGCAATGTGGTGCGTTGACCCCCTTTTTCAAAAGGACACTTCCTCCAGCATCCCCCAGTACACTCGTAAGAAATGGTTTCAATCAGACGTAGTGTCCTTTAGTTATTGCATGGAAATTACAGTAGAGAAGCTTGAATCTTTGACTGGACTGGGTTGCTTGACGCGAGGACGTTTCGCTTCAAATCACAGAAGCTTCCTCAGCTAAAATTCTTGCTCTGGAAGTCTGACTTCTGTCTGACTCTTGTAGAGAAGAATAAAACAGAAGCTAACTAAAGCTGGAGTTTTAAACCTAACCAGACCCCTCCTACTGAGAGGCAGACTGCTATAGGCTAGTGACTAAACAATAGCTCTAATTAGCAACTATTGTGCTCTAGTTAGCACACCTAATGACAGGACAGCTGTCCCTCTAATGATGGGATGGGTGCCTTTCTGATGGCTCCCTTGATGACGTGAATGACTCATTACCATGAACAAAAGACTGAAACTGCTTTGACCTGAGTACCCCATTGTAAACAGGGGATAAATTGTGTCTCAGACCCCCTCCCCGGTTAAGGCTGGGTTTCAAACGTTTCACAAAGAATGCCTCTTTGACCCCTCTCTCAAACCATTTCTTCTCTCTGGCTAATATTTTAACTTCCTTGTCCTTAAACGTGTGGTTAGTGTCTTTAAGGTGGAGATGAACCGCAGACTGAGGTCCACTGGCGCCCTCTCTGCGGTGCTGGTATAGCCTTTTGTGCAAAGGTTGCTTCATTTCACCTATGTAGTGTTCGTTACAGTTTTCCTGACATCTGATAGAATACACTACATTGCTCTGTTAGTAACTAGGGATCATGTCCTTAGGGTGAACTAGTTTCTGTCTCAAGGTGTTAACTGGTTTAAAGTAAACTGGGATTTTGTGCTGTCTGAAAAGCCTCTGTAGTTTTTCCCCTACTCCTGCTAAATAAGGGAGAGACACTCTTCTTCTTCTTGTCTCCGTCTCCTGTCTATCTGGTCTCTTTGTTCTCTGGGACTTCTGCACTTTGTCCAGGGACCATCGTGGGTACCCACATACTGTGAGGGCTTTCCGGACACGTTGTTGTTCTTTAGCCCTTCTCTCTGCAGTTGTGGGCACCTGTAGGGCTCTGTGTTGAAGCGTCCTGATCACCCCAAGCTTGTGTTCAAGGGGGTGGTTTGAGCCAAAGAGCAGATATTGGTCAGTGTGAGTTGGTTTTCTGTAAACCCCTGTCTGGAGCTGCCTGTTCTCTCCAACTGTAACATCACAGTCCAAGAAGGCTAAATGGTTGTTTCTGGCATCCTCACGTGTGAAATTGATATTGGCGTCCACCGAGTTGATGTGTTCTGTAAAGTCCTCAACTTGCTGTTGCTTGATTTTAACCCAAGTGTTATCAACATATCTGAACCAGTGACTGGGAGAGATGCCTGTGAAAGATGTCAAGGCTGTCTTCTCCACTCGCCACAATGGGGGATACCGGAGACCCCATCGCACAACCATGAATCTGTCTGTAGTAATTCCCCCTAAACAGGAAATACGTGGTGTTGAGACAGATCTCCAAGAGTTGGCAGATGTGGTCTGGTGTGAGTTTGGTCCTTTCAAGTAGAGACACAACAAACTGTTATGTTTAATGGCTGACTCTACTGCAGTGATGTAATCTACTGTCGGAATATGTTTAGGGGTCACTGAGAAATTTAGTCCTTTAGCGAGCACATCCTTTTCTGTCTTTTCTCAAGTGAGGATTTTGGTTTACATTCAACTTCGTTCACCCGGAACGCTTTGAGGTCGAACCTAGTACACGCGACATGGGATCAGTTAGGCATCCCAGTTTAATGGAATGCAACATTCCTCCAGTTCACCACCAAGAAATAGTTTCAATCAGACGAAGCGTTCTTTCCTTGTGTCTGGAAAGGAGAAGTCTTCAGACAGATGCCTGGACAGGCAGAGGGAGTGAAAACATTAAGCCCCCCTACCTTTGTGTAGTGGGGGCATAAAAACAGAGTTACTATGTTGATCTTAAGAGCCACGATGAATCAATGGAGCTTCTGATCTACGCATTTAATATATTCACATGGACAGAAGAGTAGAAAAGAAACCCTTTAACATCTACTAACACTGAGAAAAGTAGCATCAGACAGACACTGGAGGATGACTGTCTCGCTGTATGTACTCTATCAGATGGAGATGATGGTTTTTGTGTTACCTTTCTTCAGAAAAATGCAAAGCAGAGAAGTATATTGATGATACATGACTAGATACCCTGGTGGTGAAACAGTTTGTGATCAATGGAGGGATGGCTCATGGGGCCACCTAAGTGCTCACTGCAACAGAGCAAAAACGGGGGAAAAACAGAATTATATTACAGATATCTCCATTTAGAGTATAATGAGCTGAAATTCCATTTCAATTATATCATGAAGAGAATCAGTGCCTGGAGTGATTGGCTACTCTGCGTGATTCCCTGATATAACATTTCATTATCTGTAACATTCTGTAACATTACCCCAAACCTCCCCGCAAACACCACCAATCTGCAACATTACCCCAAACCTCCCCGCAAACACCTCCAATCTGTAACATTACCCCAAACCTCCCCGCAAACACCTCCAATCTGTAACATTACCCCAAACCTTCCCGCAAACACCTCCAATCCGTAACATTACCCCAAACCTTCCCGCAAACACCACCAATCCGTAACATTACCCCAAACCTCCCCGCAAACACCTCCAATCTGTAACATTACCCCAAACCTCCCCGCAAACACCACCAATCTGCAACATTACCCCAAACCTTCCCGCAAACACCTCCAATCTGCAACATTACCCCAAACCTCCCCGCAAACACCTCCAATCTGTAACATTACCCCAAACCTCCCCGCAAACACCACCAATCTGCAACATTACCCCAAACCTTCCCGCAAACACCTCCAATCTGCAACATTACCCCAAACCTTCCCGCAAACACCTCCAATCTGCAACATTACCCCAAACCTCCCCGCAAACACCTCCAATCTGTAACATTACCCCAAACCTCCCCGCAAACACCTCCAATCTGTAACATTACCCCAAACCTTCCCGCAAACACCTCCAATCCGTAACATTACCCCAAACCTTCCCGCAAACACCACCAATCCGTAACATTACCCCAAACCTTCCCGCAAACACCACCAATCCGTAACATTACCCCAAACCTTCCCGCAAACACCACCAATCCGCAACATTACCCCAAACCTTCCCGCAAACACCACCAATCCGCAACATTACCCCAAACCTTCCCGCAAACACCTCCAATCCGTAACATTACCCCAAACCTTCCCGCAAACACCACCAATCTGCAACATTACCCCAAACCTCCCTGCAAACACCTCCAATCTGCAACATTACCCCAAACCTCCCCGCAAACACCTCCAATCTGTAACATTACCCCAAACCTCCCCGCAAACACCTCCAATCTGCAACATTACCCCAAACCTCCCCGCAAACACCTCCAATCTGTAACATTACCCCAAACCTCCCCGCAAACACCTCCAATCTGCAACATTACCCCAAACCTCCCCGCAAACACCTCCAATCTGCAACATTACCCCAAACCTCCCCGCAAACACCTCCAATCTGTAACATTACCCCAAACCTCCCTGCAAACACCTCCAATCTGTAACATTACCCCAAACCTCCCCGCAAACACCTCCAATCTGCAACATTACCCCAAACCTCCCCGCAAACACCTCCAATCTGTAACATTACCCCAAACCTCCCTGCAAACACCTCCAATCTGCAACATTACCCCAAACCTCCCCGCAAACACCTCCAATCTGTAACATTACCCCAAACCTCCCTGCAAACACCTCCAATCCTCAACATTAGCCTAAGTTGGACCCCTGTGAAACCCCATATTTCATGTCACCAAGGTTACAGGTAGTGTTGTTGTACAGGACACAATGAAAGCAACTGGTTAGGTAAGATGTCAACAGTGATGCCGGTAACGCGTTACTCTAATCTGACCACTTTTTTTAGTAACGAGTAATCTAACGCGTTAATCTTTCCAAATCAGTAATCAGATTAAAGTTACTTATCCATGTCACTGTGCGTTACTATTATTTTTCATTGTGGGTCGATAACAGCATTAAACTTGGTCTGTGGGCAGGAGGTCGGGGTTCGACTGAACTGCCCACTTTAAGTGAGCTGTGAGCTTTTCATCCGCGTTTTTTTGCAGCTGCTCGACTCGTCCTCACCTCTTAAAGCGCGGTGATCAGCACACCTGCACTGAGCTTTACGAAGACATTTTTATACTTTTTTCCCTCCTTTATTTAGAATTGTGAGCTGAGCTGCTCTGTATCGTCTCGTTAAAAACAGCTGATCCTCCGCGACGCGTCAAAAACTAACACTATTAAAAGTGTTAATGCACCTAAACTCTCTTTCTGAGGACCACATGATGTGAAAACGCAATAAAACTTTCTTAGCTGTAAATGTGGTCATGTTTTCTGCATAAATAAATGTTATCCATTCTTTGTGCTCAAACGCCAAAGCAGGGGCGAATCCAGATGGAATGGGGGCGTGGGGCAAGGATGTGCCCCCCTCCCCCACAACACCCCTAGATTAAAGGTCCAGTTTTGAAGCCGTTTTTTTTACTACAACTACTAATATTGCTTAAAATAATAATAATTTTGACAAGAAAAATGTTTAGAGAGAATTTAAATGTTAGAAAAATGTTAGAATTTAATAGTTACATTTATAAACAATGTAGGTTTGAAATTGCAAGTTTTACTGTTACAGTGCTGTCAACAGTTAAATATGAGGTCAAGAAAGAGGTCTTTATTTTACTTTTTATAAAACAAGTATTTATTTTCATTGAAGTCAAGAAAGGGTGACTATAAAGTGAGTTTTGGCAAAAACAGGTATCATTGTCATGTTGACGTGGGTTGTTGTCGGCAGCTGGGGAAAGTAACTAAAAAAGTAACTAGTAATCTAACTTAGTTACTTTTACAATTGAGTAATCAGTAAAGTAACTAAGTTACTTTTTCAAGGAGTAATCAGTAATTGGATTACTTTTTCAAAGTAACTGTGGCAACACTGGATGTCAACCATGCAAGGACCTTCTCAGTAATCCCAAAATGATTCTCCAGCCTATCGAGTTGAATACGATGATCCACCGTATCAAACGCAGTGCTAAGATCTAACAGTACCAGAACCGTAGTGGAGTCTGAGTCCATTGCAAGCAGAAGATCATTTACCACTTTAGTACAAGCACCAATCCTTAACATTACCCCCAACCTCTGCAGAAACACCATCAGTCCTCAACATAACCCCTAACCTCTTCAGAAACACCACCAATCCTCAACATTACTCTTAACCTCCGTGCAAACACCAGTGATCACAGACATGTTGATGAGGCTGCATCAAAGCTGTGGCACTTTCATAATGAACTTATTGTTGTTCTCGGGAAGCTGTCTGCAACATTTCAACAAGAATGATGGCCAATAACTGAGGCATTCAGTGTACGAGGGCTGTCCGTAAAGTATAGGTCCTTTTTTATTTTTTTCAAAAACTATATGGATTTCATTCATATGTTTTTACGTCAGACATGCTTGAACCCTCGTGCGCATGCGTGAGTTTTTCCATGCCTGTCGGTGACGTCATTCGCCTGTGAGCACTCCTTGTGGGAGGAGTCGTCCAGCCCCTCGTCGGAATTCCTTTGTCTGAGAAGTTGCTGAGAGACTGGCGCGTTGTTTGATCAAAATTTTTTCTAAACCTGTGAGACACATCGAAGTGGACATGGTTAGAAAAATTAAGCTGGTTTTCAGTGAAAATTTTAACAGCTGATGAGAGATTTTGAGGTGATTCTGTCGCTTTAAGGACTTTTCACGGTGCGAGATGTCGCTCAGCGCTCTCAGGCAGCGTCATCAGCCTGTTTCAAGCTTAAAACCTCCACATTTCAGGCTCTATTGATCCAGGACGTCGTGAGAGAACAGAGAAGTTTCAGAAGAAGTCGGTTTCAGCATTTTATCTGGATATTCCACTGTTAAAGGAGATTTTTTTAATGAAAGACGTGCGGACGGGTCCGCGCGTTGGGACGCAGCCGACGCGGTGCGGTGGCACAGGAAAAACACCTCCGTGTTGATAACCATTTGTAAAATCCAGGCGGCTTTTGATGGCTTTCAGTGGAGTGAGTATATGAGAAATTGTTTATCAGCTGCACATGTTCCAACTTTTCCTCAAGTCTTCCAACAGAGGTGTTTTTCCTGTGGCGGAGCGTCGCGGCGGCTGCGAGCCGACGCTGCAATCCGCCCGCACGTCTTTCATTAAAAAAAATCTCCTTTAACAGTGGAATATCCGGATAAAATGCTGAAACCGACTTCTTCTGAAACTTCTCTGTTCTCTCACGACGTCCTGGATCAACAGAGCCTGAAATGTGGAGGTTTTAAGCTTGAAACAGGCTGATGACGCCGCCTGAGAGCGCTGCGAGACGTCCCGCTCTGTGGGAAGTCCTTAAAGTGACAGAATCACCTCAAAATCTCTCATCAGCCGTTAAAATTTTCACCGAAAACCAGCTTAATTTTTCGAACCGTGTCCACTTCGATGTGTCTCACAGGTTTAGAAAAAATTTTGATCAAACAAAGCGCCAGTCTCTCAGCAACTTCTCAGACAAAGGAATTCCGACGAGGGGCTGGACGACTCCTCCCACAAGGAGTGCTCACAGGCGAATGACGTCACCGACAGGCGTGGAAAAACTCACGCATGCGCACGAGGGTTCAAGCATGTCTGACGTAAAAACATATGAATGAAATCCATATAGTTTTTGAAAAAAATAAAAAGGACCTATACTTTATGGACAGACCTCGTATTAATATCTGCTTGCTATAAAAGGAAATAATGCCAGCGCGGGACCTGACTGCTGTTAGCGTAGCGTGTTAACATCTATTATACATATGTCTAAAATACTCCTGAATAATAAATGTTTATTACAAAGGGCTTTCAGTGGGTAAATCCACAGGGATCAGGACACTAAAGACCTGCTATGGATCAGAAATACCCCTTTGAACGGCTTCCTTTGGCGCCTCCACTTAAAGCGAACCGCCTCCTCTGTTGACAGAGCTTCATAAATAAAAGCTGATTCCTTGTTCTAATTAAAAGGCTGCTTGTCACATTACATCCTTAAAGTGGAGGAGGCTTCTTCTTCTCTCCTTTGTTTCCACTCGAATCACTTTAACGGGAGCCGGCCATCATCTTTTTGTTTGCTTTACAACATCAGAGAAGATTCTGAACTGGAGGAGGTGGCAAAATGTGAGATATTTGAGATTTTCTTGCCCATTTTAACTTTTTTTTTTTTTCTTTGGAAGACAAGATACATTTTATAGATAAATCAAATCTGACGAGACTTGTTTTCCATTTAAATGCCTGTAATTTCATTCTAACTGGTAATTGCTTGTTTCATCATTTAAAACAATTCCATTTTGACTGCAAATTACAAATATCTAGACTTAGATTGTGATGAGCTGAAATTCCATTTCAAAATATTTTCATTGCAGTTGTGACTCTAGCCTTCAATGTAATAACAGATACCATAACTGTCTTTTTGACAATATTACTCATTAAAATATAATTCTACAATGAGTTATCAATCATCAAAACAAAAATTTGGATTTGTGGAAAATTCTTGTTTTTAGCTAATGTATTTTTTAATGGTTCTGAAATTACAGATATCCACAAAGGAGGGATAACTCAGCAACTTTACTGTAGATCATGAGTACTGTCAATTGTCATGGTGAATTTATTTTGACACTGCTGTGCAAAGGTTTTAGGCACCCTAAATTTCAATCATAAACTGTGTTTTTGCCATTTTAAAATCAGAGATTCAAAGGAAAATCTAAAAAGTATACAGAAATGAGATGCATTTCCATTTCATGAAAGAAACTAAGCAGTACTTCAGTTACAAATCTGCCTTTCAAATTTAAATGTACTGCCTTGTAGAACAAGCAGATTGACTGATTATAAAAAATCTGATTAATATCAACTGATTTTCTTAGAAACTTCAAGAGGCCAGCCAAAATAATTATCATAACTTTAGCTTTGAAATGTTCGTTTTCAATTGAAGCTGTACATTTTATATGTTTATACATTAGCTATTCATTTTTCATTATGTTCAAACATTTTAGGTGTATTAAATGTGTCTTGAACTATTCTTTAAAATACAGTTAACACTCAGAACACATGTCTATCACGTCATGCTAGCAATGATGTAGATAATTATCATTAGCTTCTTCAGGTCAAGTCTGCATCAGGAAACACAAATCTCCAGAGATTTCTTGGTCATTTATTTGTGAACTTAAGGTTACATTCTCTGTAAATTCATTGAGCGAATTCTTTCAAACTGATCACACTGAAGTGCCGCCAGCACTGCTAACGTTTGCAGGTGAGTCATGAAAAATAAGTCTGACTCAACGTGAACGTCTGTATTTCTGAAATGATTGTTCAGGATATGATACAAGAGAAAAAACAGCATATCTGTATGCACATCGGAAAGCTAATGCTCGCTAATCAAACATGTACTCAACAAAAATATAAACGCAACACTTTTGGTTTTGCTCCCATTTTGTACGAGATGAACTCAAAGATCTAAATCTTTTTCCACATACAAAATATCACCATTTCTCTCAAATATTGTTCACAAACCAGTCTAAATCTGTGATAGTGAGCACTTCTCCTTTGCTGAGATAATCCATCCCACCTCACAGGTGTGCCATATCAAGATGCTGATTAGACACCATGATTAGTGCACAGGTGTGCCTTAGACTGCCCACAATAAAAGGCCACTCTGAAAGGTGCAGTTTTATCACAGCACAATGCCACAGATGTCGCAAGATTTGAGGGAGCGTGCAGTTGGCATGCTGACAGCAGGAATGTCAACCAGAGCTGTTGCTCGTGTATTGAATGTTCATGTCTCTACCATAAGCCGTCTCCAAAGGTGTTTCAGAGAATTTGGCAGTACATCCAACCAGCCTCACAACCGCAGACCACGTGTAACCACACCAGCCCAGGACCTCCACATCCAGCATGTTCACCTCCAAGATCGTCTGAGACCAGCCACTCGGACAGCTGCTGGAACAATCGGTTTGCATAACCAAAGAATTTCTGCACAAACTGTCAGAAACAGTCTCAGGGAAGCTCATCTGCATGCTCGTCGTCCTCATCGGGGTCTCGACCTGACTCCAGTTCGTCGTCGTAACCGACTTGAGTGGGCAAATGCTCACATTCGCTGGCGTTTGGCACGTTGGAGAGGTGTTCTCTTCACGGATGATGCGAAGGAGATGTGTTGCACTGCATGAGGCAAATGGTGGTCACACCAGATACTGACTGGTATCTCCCCCCCCCCCCCCCCCAATAAAACAAAACTGCACCTTTCAGAGTAGCCTTTTATTGTGGGCAGTCTAAGGCACACCTGTGCACTAATCATGGTGTCTAATCAGCATCTCGGTATGGCACACCTGTGAGGTGGGATGGATTATCTCAGCAAAGGAGAAGTGCTCACTATCACAGATTTCGACTGGTTTGTGAACAATATTTGAGGGAAATGGTGATATTGTGTATGTGGAAAAAGTTTTAGATCTTTGAGTTCATCTCATACAAAATGGGAGCAAAACCAAAAGTGTTGCGTTTATATTTTTGTTGAGTATATATGCGCCATATGTACAAAATAGAGGGTAGTTCTAAAAGTATCTGATGAAGACATGTGGGGACTATATAGGGTTATTCTGTGTTTTTGCGTGTGTGTGCGCACGCACTTTTTTGTATTTTTATGATATTCAACTCTATTTACAAACTGTCGAGTTTGCATGGAACAGAAGTTGGCAGGTTTGTAGTCAATTGCTCGATCAGCTTTTTAGTTGCTAGGAAAGGTCATAACGTTGCAGAATCTAGTGGCAAAGTTGCTAAATTCGCAACACTGTTAAAATGTGATCTTCCTCCGTGAAGGGATATTGAAGCTTGAATATCAATAGATCAAGTGCACTCATGTTAAGGAAGAAAATGTTGAACAATAATTCAAGACATTTTCTGGGTGAGGCATAGAGCTTTTTAAAGTACATTCTGTTTGGTAATATTTGAACCATAACTACTCTAAAATATATTTACTTGAACAATACCTAAAAATGTAACATGTATATGAAAGTGAAATGTTTTTTTTAATCATCTCTGCTCTATTATAAGACAAACTCCCCTGAGCGACAGCACATAAAAGAATGCGAGTGCTGAACCATGAAGTGATGCATTATTCCACTTTTTCTTTATCACACAGGACAGGACATAAATGCCTTTTGACCTGCCAGTGTAGCCGTCTCTTCAGTTTCTGGATATCTGCACAAAGTGTCCATCAGACTCCAAACCTTGGTTAAAACAAGTGTCTGTGTGACGCAGCTGGGACAACCAAAAGTCACAAAGGGATAAAGTTTTGTGACTTACAAGACCAGCGTGGGAAGGTTACCATGGAGACAAACTATTAAATACAATATTTTTTAAATTTATTTTCCTCTGTAATTTATGATCCACCTGTACATTTCCACATATCAAGGAAGACACAACAAGGACCCGTCGTCTCTGCCCTCGCTTCTGCAAAAACAAGTTTGTACCCACATGTGTACCTGTCGCCATCACACAATGTTGCTACATTCCTTCCAGACTGACAGACAAGAAGGAATAAAGCATCAGCCTAAGACAAATTTTGAAAATATAAATGTCCAAATTAGTAGAATGAAGAATTATGGTAAAGACACTGATGTCACAGTGTGTTTACGACTGGACAATGAACACAATCACACATATTTTGGAGTATTTTCATGTTCCATGATTACATGAAAGGCAATTTATTCCCCTCTCCAAGGATGGATCCATGTGTGTGTGTGGTGGGGGAGCACCACCAAAAACTAAAAAAAAAACAAAAAACAGGACAAACTTAAGAAATACTAGAGCACCACGTTTACACCAACTCTACTTTCCAATTCCACAAATATTTACCTTGGAAAAGATTTTCAAGGTCCTGTTAGAATCGGCTTTTCATAAGCTACATTATTATATAGTATGGGATTTTGCCAACGTCTGATTGGCCCATTCGCCACTTTCTGCACTGTACCACATGCTGAGTTGACCGCTGGTGGAGCCGAGTACACCTCGCGTGCAGCGTAGAGCTAGCTAATCGAGCGACGCCTTCTATCGATAACGACCAATCAGATAACGTGATACAATGCCTACTTTGGCTGTCAGTTTGTTGACAAGATCACAGAAGACAGGTTTGTGTCTGTTAGCGATGCCGACTTCAAACTAATTTTACATGAAAAAGATGCGAAGGACACCCGCAGAAATACTCAGTCAGCAGCCAACCTGTTTCACAAGTACGTCACTAAAAAGGGACATGCGCCCAACTTTGAAACTTATGGCAGATGGATGCTTGAAGGAGTACTCTGTCGATTTTATGCGGAAGCTAGACAGGCAAATGGCGAACTTTATAAGAAAACAAGCCTGATGACTCTGTCACAGACTTAACAGGCATCTCCAGTCGATCGATGGGATGTCAGTTGATGCAGTATGACAGTAATAATAAAGAGTTGAAACTTGAGATTGATTTTTCAGTTTTAGTATGTTTGACAAACTACCAATTTTCTTGTTTACCATATAATAAAACAGTTATAGACTTTTCAAGGCCGAGGTGAACCCCATCCTGACCAGGTCCACATAATCACGGGTACACCGAAATCAAAAGTCCAGAATTGTATAATACAAAAAATATAGATCAAAAGGGCTTTTCAATGTTAAAAAGAATCAAATATCCGCTAAATCCACAATACAGAGCAGATGCAGATCAAACTTAGTCTCTTCATTGAGAGTGCCACTTTGCACCTCATTGTTACAAATAATGCTGCGTTTACACATAACGACGACAAGTCACGAATGCCACAAAGTACACATTCTTGGCCGCTGATCACGAATGTGATCATTCGGGGCAGAGGCGTCAGGTGTCCTCAGGAACTGCTGCTACCTGTTACCACATGTTACGATTAATGGCACATGTTGCTGGAGAATTATCAGGAACCATTACGCACGGTCAAGAATAGTGTTCCGCGTTCACATCCTTAAGTTCTGTCACATTGTGAATGAGGTGAATTGTCTCCACACACGCACCCATATTCATCCAACCAAATTCAGATCGCTCCAATTTTTCAGAAGAACTTTGTGACTGCATGCGTAGTTGGGCTCTGTGCCATGGAGTGGCGCAGAGAGGAGGAGGAGGACAGAGCCAGATGTGTGGCTTCATGCAGGTCTCGTCTCGCGCATTTTCCCAAACATCAGGCACATGCAGCAGGTGGAACACCTGCAGGAGCGCACTGAAGAGCACTAAAATTAGACTTTTAGCTGACTTGGTGTCAGCAATCAAACTGAATGCGGTGCAGCAGGGTTTAATTGTGCACACGCTTCTTCCTCCACCGGACTGGAGGAGGTGCAGAGATGTCTGGCTGCACGTGAGTCTCCTCTTGCTCCTCTGGTTCAGACTCGTTCTCCCGCTCATCGGTTACAACAGCAGGTGGAACACCTGTAGGATTGTCCTGAGGAGCTTCAGCAGGAACTGTGGAACGACATTTGGAGCCGAGTTTAATTGTGCGCATGTGACAGAAAAATTTGACAGTTTCCGTGTCACTTCGTATTAACGCGTGACAGTTTGGGCTCCAAGAACCATCACAGGAACCACTGCGAACGTTGTCACATTCTATTAAGGATCACTACTCAAGATGGATCAATACGCTCAGTTGCGACCTCCACGCCGTGAGACGAAATAAGGGTGGTGTGTGACATTCGTGGAAGATTTTTTGACAGGCAAAAACATGCTCCACAAATATCAAGAATATCACGCACCAACACGCACTATTAAGAAACCTATTCAGATGCATTAAGTCACGTTAAGAATGTCAGGAAAGTGTCACGAATGACAGAAAAATGACATTCGTAATGCATCTTGGTTATGTGTAAACGCACCTTAAGAGTGATTGAAGCACTTTTGATTGAGATACAGGGAATAACCCTGTTGTGTCTGATGATTTGCAGACGTTCATGCTGATTTTACGGTTGCAAGTTGAGCTTTAGTGGAGCCGGTAAAGCAGATTTTTGCAACCATAATCCAGCACAAATGTCCACAAATTATCAGACACAACAGGGTTATTCCCATTCTAATCCATGTCCATTGTTTGCACAGTTTATTTTTCTGTAGGTAATTTGGTCGGCGAGGATTACCATGAGGCAGCGTCGCTCCAACAGCGGCCAGGGCACGGAGTAATCCATCAAATGTGAAACGGTAATTCTGTATCAGAATCCACATCAGTACTTTCGTATGGTATCTTACGTTCACCCATTTTGGCATAGTCATCACGACTGCGACTTTCTCTCACTCTGAGCCATCTGCGTAGCAGCGTGTGCGGTCAGGACGCGGAGTAATACATGAAATGTGAAATGGTTAAATATATTTTAGATTTGAGGAAAAATGTAATTGGATTACAGTGTAAAATATGCATTAAATAGGGTTTTCAATATTAAATGTCCACAAAATCCACCATCCAGATCAGATCCAAATCAAACTTTGTCAGGTGATAGTGAGTGCCAGTCTGTACCTCACTTTCAAATATGAGGGTGATTGTGGCATGTTTGAATAAGATATAATGTTAAATATACATTAAATGGGTTTTTTATGTTAAATTCAAATGTCCACAATATCCACAATCCAGATCAGATCCAAATCAAATTTTGTGCAGTGATAGTGAGTGCCAGTCTGCACCTCACTTTCAAATATAAGGGTGAATGGGGCATGTTTGAATAAGATATAATGTTAAATATACATTAAATGGGGTTTTTATGTTAAATTCAGATGTCCACAATATCCACAATCCAGATCAGATCCAAATCAAATTTTGTGCAGTGATAGTGAGTGCCAGTCTGCACCTCACTTTCAAATATAAGGGTGAATGGGGCATGTTTGAATAAGATATAATGTTAAATATACATTAAATGGGGTTTTTAAAGTTAAATTTAAATGACCACAAAATCTGTAATCTGGATCAGATATAGATCAAAGGATAAAATCCTACATAACACTCTCAAATATGAAAGAAATCTGACCAGAAATTTTCAAAAATTCATAACTGTCAAAAAAGACAGTTATGAATTTTTGAAAATTCATTCAGTGTTAGAGATTTTTCTAATTGTCCAAGATTTTTCCTGACTTTGCCCTTTGACCTATGACCTTGAAAATGTAATCCCTTCTTGCCTATCAAGATATGAGTCTCCAGTAGAAATTTCATAATGATATATGAAAAATTACAGGCTCCAGGCTGTTCACAAACAGACAACATAAGGAAAGAAAATAAAATGAGAAAATTTTCAAGTTTGATAACCTAATGATTGCTACAATTTCTTAGTCATTCTCTTCCAAAAACAAACAAAAAAAGATGAACATATCTCAATGTGTTCAACGATATTAAATCATTTTACGCTGTGGCATCTGGACACAGAGATATATGAGCTGCATGATACTATTATAGTCTAAAATGTTTTGGGAGATTTCTTAACAATCTGTCAAATAAATAAATAAAATAAATAAAAATAAATCACTGGTGATTATAAAAGTAGCTGGTCTGTTCTGTGTCAGCCTGATCCCATCAGATCTCCGAAGCTAAGCAGTGCGGCATCTGGTTAGTGTTTGGATGCGAGACCTCTTCAGAACACCAATGACTGTGTGCGTTTCTCCATGTAAAATTAGAGTTGCATCAGGAAAGGCATCCAGTGTAAACTTGTGCCATATACCAATGTGGATCTGGCTGTATCCACTGTGGTGACCCTGTCCCAATACGGGAGCAGCCAAAATGACCACACACTGGTGATTATAAAAGACATTGTTTACAATAAAAATTAATATTTTACTTTACAAATGTGACTTTTTCCTATTAATATTCATGGTGGACAGAATTGCTTACTACTAGTATAATTTATTTGAACATCAGTGATAATATTACACTATTAAATGAGCAGAATCCTCTCGGTGGATTGCCCGGTTGTACTGAATCACCCCCCCCCCCCTCCCCCACCACCAAAAAAGAAAAAAAAAAAAATTCGGATCCACCCCTGCCCCTCTTATATATAACTGAAAAGCATAATTTCCCCTAACATTTCTACAAAAGTTGAACCGTGCATTCTTCATTTACTTTGGAACAGAATGGCAAAGTGTCACTTTGAAAAACTTTGATGCAATCTATAGAAAAGTCATAATCTATTGTATCTTATCTACAGAAAAGAATTTTTTTTCCTTTAAGAATTTCAAATCATTTAATCTGGATACTTAAAAAAAGTCTGATAAAGTCACTGCTACACTTTTTTTTACTCATTACTTAGTTTTTGCAAATTAAACGTGCAAACAGTGGCTGTGACATGCTGATGCTGCTGCATGTGTGCCATTTTTAAGGCTGTTGTTTATGCTGAAAAAAGTAAAAATAATTTATGATTTAAAAAGGAATGATGCAAGTTTCAGCCTCATAGATCAAAATCAACTATACCAAATATGAAAAACAAAAAACAAGATGTGCTGAGGTTCTGTTGCTGGCACGTCGTTCTGATTCTGTTGACGGCATCCTATTTGTTGTGTTTGTGGGTGCATACTGTGCACTTCTGAACCTTTTGACATGTTCTTCTACCGACTCCTGGAAGGTCATAAAACACGTCCTGCACACGTGTGAGCAAACAGTATGTCTCCTCTGTAAATTAATAGTTTGGTGAAACTGGACTCAGGCTGTTCTGACAGGTTAACAAGTCAAAGCTCTCCATTTGTTGTTTAGTTAAAAAAAAAAAAACTCTGAACACTCACCAGGCGTTCTGCCATTGGTGTCTTGTCGCTGGCAGGCAAATGCTGCTCCAGAGCCAAGACGATGCAGTTGGCGATAATTGTTGCAAGGATCATGTACTCAAACGGAGTGAGAGAGTTAAGGAACAGTTCAAAGTACAGTGGCATCAATTCACATCTAAATATCACAATGTTTTCTGAAAGCCTGTGCACCGTTTTTGTCTGTGCATTTTAACAGTAACTGCGCATTATGTTATGCATCAGCAGCAAGCGTTCTTCTAACACACAGTTTGCTGATTCCCCCCCCCCCCCCCACAATGTTCTTCATGTTTATACCAGCAGTTATTTGCAATTTTCATTTCACCTTCAACTGAAAATAATGATTTTATGCACATCAAGTTACACACGCACACGTGCATACCTTAATACCTTCATTTCAGCTTTTCTGCAAACAGTAAATCAACTAACAGAGTTAAAGCTGCTGTGTGTAGAATTCAGGGACGTTTGTCAGAATGCAAAAGATGAAGAACCACGCCCTACTTTATCTGGGTCAGGCTCAAAGTGTTTTATTTATATATATATGTGTGTGTGTGTGTGTGTGTGTGTGTGTGTGTGTGTGTGTGTGTGTGTGTGTGTGTGTGTGTGTGTGTGTGTGTGTGTGTGTGTGTGTGTGTGTGTGTGTGTGTGTGTGTGTGTGTGTGTGTGTGTGTGTGTGTGTGCACAGCCCCATTCCACTATGTCTGACAGTAAACTTAATTTGCCCATTTATCTATTTGACTCCTTTAATTCTTACAGAAGTATTTTCTTTTATTGTTGTTTATGCACCAATGACACCAGATCATATTCCTTGTATGTGAGAAGTTACTTGGCAACAAATGTGATTCTGATATACATGTATATGTGTATGTGTGTATATGAGGCAATAATTAAATCTAACTGGATATTTCTCTTCAGTTTCCTGTTACAGTAACTTGAGGAAAACATTACAAATGAAATTCTCAGCGTTTCATTGTCAGACATACATGTTTAAAATGGTGTAACTGAGCGCACCGCTGTCAGACAACAATAAACTGCTCAAACTAACAATTCAACACTGCAATAAATCCCATTAAACCATCATTTTGTTGGATTCTAACCACTCAATCGTGACTCTCTGATTCAGTTAAGTTCCATTAAGAAAACACGGACGTGTTTTTTGTGCTCTTTCTTTGCAGCTGTTGGCTCGTTCTGTATTTACAGGTCAGAGCTTAATGAGGATTTATGAAACCAGCCTCTGACAATTAAAGCCAGGATGTGGGATTGTTCCTCAGAAGACACTCAGCTGCTCTAATGGTGCAGCGAACGGAAACGCTGATGGTTTCGGCTGATTTGAGCTCAATGCAATGAGAATATCAGCTTGTAGATTTAGTGAATAAACTGATAAGATTTGCCTACAGCTGATATTTTCACAGTCGCCCACGAAGCAGATCTTTTCAGCCACTTCAAAGCAAAAAAAAAAAGATCAGTCATTTTTGCAAATAATTTAAATAAGGCTGCAACTAATTGGCATTTTTTTTAATTTATTTACTTGATTCATTTTCTATGAATGAATTCAGACAAGTAGTGTCATTTTAATATAGAAATAAGACCATAAGCAGAGATCATTTACTTAATTTTCAATGAAAAGTTGCTAATTCTAGATATTATGTTAATAATTATCTTATTTTTAATTACACCATAAATCTGTCTCAATTCAGTGGATTAACAAAGTCTGAATCAATGTGTGGATGAAACCTGCAGCTGTGATGTCGGAGAACATTTATCCTTTCTCCACTGATGTTGTAATTATCACTTTATCAGTTTGTTTGCACCCAAAGTCCATGAAAATATGCATAACTCATCAAGCTATTGAGTTTTGGATTTAAAGAAACTTATTTTCCCAAAATTTCATTCAGTTCTTTAAATCTAATCCACTTTTCAGGATATGTTGCAGTGCAGAAGAAGAAGAAAACTAAGCGTTCAAAAAGTTGCTTTATTCTATCACTCTAAGAAATAAAATGTTGAATTTAATTGATAAAGTTAAGGTAACTTTTTCCACATAACTTTGTCAATTAAATGCAACACAGTATTGGGATTTAAGTAATAATGTTTCATTTGATTTAATTAATGTCAATGACAATGTTGTTTTGCACTTAATTAACAATGTTATGTGGAAAAAGTTACCTTAACTTTATCAATTAAATTCAACATTTTATGCCTAAGAGTGTATGTTTCATTTCTAAGAGTGAAATGTTTGTGAACATGCAGTGATTTTAATCCAAAAGATAAAGATTTGTTGGCATTAGAGGAGGCACAAAACTGTGCCGGAGTCTGAAGCGCCCTCGTCTCTGTTTAAGTAAACCTTTTAAAATGTTTGTCTTCATTGGTATGTCAACAAAAAGACATTTTCAAATGTCATTCATGCGCGCGCGCGCACACACACACACACACACCTATTATTACTGGTAAATATGTGTTTTATAAAAGTGTGTTAAAAAAAGATCTAATATGAATAATCTGAGTTTATATGAATGTTTTTGCACATCACCTTGTGTCCTCAGTGTCTTAGTTTTTAATTACTTTCCCCCCCACTTTTCACTAAATTTTATGCTATCTAAATTTTATGCTATTTCAGATTAAAATAAGCATAATATTCTCCCAGTCATGCTGAAATCCATTTATTTTTTGTGAACAAATGTTGAACCTCAGTTGTTTTCAGTTTCAGTCAGTAGTTTTCAAACTTTAAGTTGTTTTTTTCTTCGAGTACTTTGATAATATTTACAGTTGGAAACCTTTCTTTAAATTTTGGCAGAACTTTATCAAGTTTTACTCAAGAAAAGAAAGTGTAAAGTGTGACTATGACAGCATGAAGGAGCTTTTGTTGAATAAGCGGTGTGGGCGACTTCAGCACCACGGACAGCGCTCCAACCCTCCAAAATAAAAGCACGGCCAAGCGCCTTTTGCAAAATAAATAGACTTCGACGCCTTTTTGCGCAAATCGGGAGGGATATTTGATCATTAACACGTTCGTTTACAAAATTATGGCGCTCATTTGACAGTTTTAAGAGGTTTTTGAAAGGGAAAAGGCGACACAGTAGGTGGACGTGGATCCTTTTGTTACCTGCGGAGACGAGAAGCGCAGCGAGCGCCGTGTGCAGAGGGACACACAGAGACACCGGCAGGACAAAATCAAGAACCAAAGCAGAGTTTAAACTTAAGCAGGCCCGCGGGAAGGATATGGCCACTCAGTTATTCGCTTGGCGTACTTCCTGATGAGGTTGTCCTCGCGGAAGATGAACAGGGACCGATTGACAGTCAAGCAGTTTTGTTTGACAGGGTTGGGGTTGTAAATGGCCATCGTCCGGGCTCTCTGCGCCATCGACTGTTTGTACATCCTCTGGGCGCCCGGTGCGCCGCCGCCGCCGCCGCCGCCGCCGCCCCGGGCTGCGCCTCGCCCTGCGCCCGGCGCGCCTCGTCCGCCGCCGCCGCCTGCGCTCCCTCCATAGCGGCTGGGCAGATCTTCTGCGAAGCGAGCCATTCTGCAAAGATCCAAAAGGGGAAAGCGGTGTCAGTGCAAACGGAGGGGAGACGCATCACAACAAACGCACTTCATCCAAAGCGAAGGAAGCGTTTGGCGAGAAGAACGCGGCCCTCATTGGAAACCGTGCGCTCCGGAGCCTTTCCATACACTCATCTCCAGGGTCACCAAAAAAAAAAAAAAAAAAAAAAAAAAAATCAAAAGTTATGAGCCTTTACAGCGCACTTTAGTCACTTCACACCAGCTGCTGCGTCCACATCGGATGCGCTCCGAGTCACCAAAACCGCCCTGAAATCAGATTAATACAGCAACATGCTGCCGGCATCCAAACAGCAGAAGATAATAATAAAAATAAAGAAGCAAAAGAGTGAGAAAAGGAGGGGGGGAAACAGAATTAAAGAAGCCAATCCGATCCGAGCAGGTGCCCCGTGATGTCTGAACGCTTTACGGAGTCTTTAGTGGAATAAGGAAGAGCGCATGTGACCAAAACCGGCCTATCGGTGCGCCGAGCGCACGGACGCGCTCCGTGCGCACTCCGTGTGGGCAGAACAACAGCAAAGTCAGAAACAGGATTCCGTCTCTTCTCGAGCTTCAGCAAGAGAAGTCGACTTTTAAGAAAATAAGAGTTTGAGGATTATTATATGACTGAAAATACTTCAGTTCCGTTTGCGTCTGCGGCGCAAAATCACAACTTCAAGCAGTTCCGTCCATTATCTTTGATATTTTCGAGAACATTATTCACCAGCTTTCTGCTGTTTATATCAAAGCCTGATCATGTTTGCGATCAGACGTTTTAGAGCCACAGCACCCAAAACCTTTACAGTCACACTGTGGCGCTGATTCACTTTTTGTTCAGGGCTCGAAAATATCAGATATTGCAGAGAACACAAGCGCCATCTAGTGGTTATGTTGAAGTGCTGCAATAAGAGCAGAACTGAGTTCACCCCTGGTGGGGTTTTGTTTTTTGTTAACTTTCATGTTAAAGCAACCATCAGTGATATAATTTAATAACATTATAACAAGTAAGTTGTCCATAAGGGAAAGAGACACAACTGTCAGCCGATTTTTAAAAAAATCTTACTTTTACCAAAAATGAACACCTAAATGAATAAAGTCGAGACCTTGTCGCACATTTGGACAGCTTTTGTCACCATCTAGCAGGCGATATGACTATTTCAGGGCTTCTGATAAATTTCCTACTTGTGAAACCCAAAATTCAGTTTAAAAAAAGGCCTTTAGAAATGTCATAAACACATGCTTTTTTAGACAGGCAGAGCTTTGACCTCTCAGTATTAATGTAGAAAAATTTTGATTCTCAAGAGTTTTACGGTTCCTGAGTTTTATGAAAATTCAGTAAGGTATATCTTCTATTATACATTCCAATTCTAAGGAAGAACTCTTCTAGTGTATACTAAAGTATATCTAAATATAAAAAAAAAAAAAAAAAAAAAAGAAGAGTAGAGCCACTTAGGTGCCAGGTTTTGGGAACCAGGGATGGTGGATTTTATAATATGAAGCCTTGCTGAAAGGACATACGGAAGGACTGAATTTCTCCAGACAAGCACAAATTACAGTTGTGAAAAACAAGACCTTTATTGCTTTGGAAAGCATCCCAAAGTATTTTGAAGTATTTTTTACATCTTCCAAGGACACAATAAAATCATTAGTGTTTATTTATTTGTCTGTCTTTTAGCAAGATTACGTCAAAACTACTTAACAGATTTTGTCGGAATTTTCACCACAGATAGATATTAGGCCATGGAAGACTTTTGGAAGAATTTTGGAGGTGATCCAAATCTGGATTCTAGAACAAGTTTCACTTTATATAGGTTTTGAAGGATTAAGGCGAAACTACTACTCAGATTCTCACCACATTTGCACCACAGATAAATATTAGTTCATGGAAGAGTAAGACTCCACTGAATTTTGGAGGTGATCCGGATCAGGACTGGCGGGCGTCAGAAATCTGTTGTTTTTCCTGTTATCTGAAATAGTTTCTTTAAGAATTTTTACTTTTGATAAATACTTTAATAGGACATGCTCACCTGTCAGGCCACAGTGAGGCGTTCAAGGCCTCATGGTTCCTGACAATCTGATGCACACCTGCTCTGCACGGCTGGTCCAGGTGTAATACAGTGTCATAACCCTGCAGAGCATTTGAGACCTTGACGTCAGTCACCTGTGCGGACCCTGGCACCTCCTTCTCCTCCTGCTGCCTCAGATGGAGCCTCGTTTGAGGTGATGAAGCCCAGGTGCCATACTCTGCACCCAGGGTGAGCATCCTCCAGGAGCTGAACGTGGCCAAGCGTGCGGCTACAGATTCAGAAAGTAAAACCCAGAAAGGAGATCAGTGCAAGAGTGCAAATAAAAACATTCCACAGCCTGCTCCAGCTGATTCCACGTTGAGTGGAATCAGCTCCTCCTATAAAAACCAGTGAAAAATACAAACAGCCAGAGAATCTGTTGTAGCTCAATAACTTGCTGCCAATTCTGCAGTTTTAAAAAGGTCAAAGGTCATGCATCTTATTGTTTAGGGGTATTTTGCAGGACAGATTAACAACAAAAACCCTTTCTGTGACCTTTACGCTTTGTAGTGGCATTTACCATATTGTGTCTAATTTGTAGATTAACTAACAAATTCAATATCAAAATAGTTCTTCCAAACTGCAAGCAAAGGTCATAGTGGATTAAAAAAAAATAATAATCCACATCACGTTTTGTGCTACATTCAGTAACATCTCAGGAAGTGTTGATTGCACAGTTTTGAGATTGGTATCAAATTATTTAAAAAATAAAGCTTTGTGTGTTTCAACTTTATTTCTGCAATTTTGAAAAAAACAGAAAGCATATGATGATATTTAAAGACAAATTGAAGAGAAGGGAAACCATGTTGGGCCAAATAATCCAAAAAACAATAAAAACATCAACTAAACATTTAATTAGAATGGTAGTGTTTAGAATCCATTCTGGATTAGTTATCTTCATTAACATGGTGATATCAAGCTTTCAAAATGAAAGTCATGCTATTGAGAACAAAGACCTGTGAATAGGTTCAAAGGTCAGCCATCACTATCAAACATCAGGATTAAGGATGAAAATTCAGAAGTTAGTGACTAGGATCAAAAGGCAGGAAAATGATCAATTAAGATCAAATATCAGCAGTAAGGATCAAAGTTCAACAGTCATGATCAACTGCCAGGATATTTGATCCTGAACTGCATCAAAGATTACGGGAGCTTCTTTGGCCCATGCCCTGCCCCTCCATCCAGTCGAATGAATGTAAAATGTTCAAGTTAGAGTGGAGAAATCTTTCATGAGTTACTGGCTAGAAATCAAAGTCTCTGGCTGCATTTCCTTTGATTTTCCATGCGATTATCGGGGCATTTTCAGGATTAATTAGAAAAAAGAATGGGTCCACTAAATTTCCATCTGTAAGTCTGTAGAACTATTGAATATTCAGGTGAAATTCAGGAGAACTTTTCTGATTGATACAAGTGATGAGCAGCGAACCTCCGATTCTGGGTCACATTGGCGTCTTTTAAAACGTGCAAAAAATAACCATCACATAAAATAAGGAAACACACAGGCCTGGACTGTCTGCAGGGTGATGAAACACTGACATCTAGTGGTGAGCCTAAGAGCACTAATTACAGAGTTCTAGTGGCCGCTGTTGATGGAAATCAGAATTCATCAAATGCAGCGTTAAATTACCCAGAAATCCTAAATTTCTACTTGAATAAAAACATTTTTGACTGTAAACACCAGCTCTGACCTTTGACTCTGATAACATGGCCAATGTGTATTTTGGTAAGATCTGTTAAATGCTTCCACTAATGAGAGAAGTGTAAAAAAAGTAACTGAATCTTTTAATTTTCAGTGACACAATGTGGAAAGTTTATATATATATATATATATATATATATATATATATATATATATATATATATATATATATATATATATATTTCAAGTAATTTCACACAAAAATAAAAACTATGAAAAAAAATCATCTGCTATTGAAAAGTAATGAAAAGAAAATAATCAAAAACCACTTTGGGTGTATGTGTAAGCTCATTTGAAGGGAAATGTATTTATTTTTACTGGTGTGTGTCTGTACTGGACAGATGTCCTTTGAACCTGGTGGAAGCATGGTTCAAAGGACAGGTGATTAGATTTTGGAGTAGTTTGGTCAAAGGTCAAGGAAAACATGGTGGTTGTTATGATTTTTTTTAAACACGTGTTGTACAGCTCAACAAATAAGAAGCCAATATGGATCAAGTGTGATGAGCTCAATATCTAAAGGAGACTCGATTTTAGGATAGCATGGTGAAAGAAAAAAAGGTCTGACAAACATGTTTTTATATCTATTAATATAAGCAGCAGGTGGGGCATCATTAGTGGTGTCCCGCAGCAGTCAAAACTAAATGTTCTTGAAATGGAGCAATACTTCCACCTGGTGGACATTTATCATTAATGCAGGTTCCACCAGGAGCTCCAGTCTGAACAGCCAAGCAGCCTGGATGGATGATCTAAAGCACATAATGATCAGCATAATATTTGACTGACTGATTTGAATGAGTTCATAATAAAGTAACAGTTAAAAACAGTTACAGACAGATGTATATTTAGTTGTACATTTATAATGAGCATGTTAGGCCTCGAGCCTCTGATGCCTTCCTTTTAATAAACAGTCCACATCTGACAGCTGGATGAACATACCGTAAACCACCGTGGATCGTCTCTCCGCCCACCTGGACACGTTAGGTCTCGCTCTCTTCATACCTGCTCCCTGATCAATCCGGTTTAATATGAACCCCTGATGCGGTGCGACTGCCGTGCAGGAGGGAAAACTACCCAAAAAAGGAGGCCTCGCACTTTGTCCTGGGAATGCAGAAAGGAAAAGCTGCTTCCTGTACTGCCAGCTAAGAAGCTGATTATCAGAATCCATGTTTTCCCATGAAGGAGAAAATTCTCCAATTTAATTAGGGGCTGGTTTTGGCTGGTCGCCCTGGTCATCAGGAAACCAGCAATCATCAGCTCGTTTACGGGGCCTGAAAGGCCTGTAGAGGATTTTCTTCTTTTTGCAGTTTGGAAAAATCCACTTTTGAAGAATTAACATGGTAAAACAACAACAACAACAACAAAAACAGGATCTCAAATGTAAAGAAGTGCTTTTAGTTTTTTAGCAGTGGTCTGGGTGGTCACCAGACTTAAGAAACTGACAAGCTCAATTCAACCACACCTGTTTCTAATTTCCATCATACACCTCATGGTAATATTAAGGAGACATTTTGCTGTGTGTGCACCTGATTCCATCAGGTCTCAGCTGGGAGGCTGGTTAGGAATGTGTGTGTTCCTCTGCGTTACACCAGGAAGGGCATCTGGTGTAAAACTTGTGCCAAATCCCAATGTAGACCTCTACTGGATTAATTGTGGCGACCCTGAACAACTGCCAGCATCTTAAAACAGACAAAATAAGATTATTCCTGCAGCAATCCCAGCCATGAACAGCAGGTGGCAGACAGGTACATGTAACTTAAACCACACCTGCTCCCAATTTCCATCATCAAAATATCATGCATCGTAGGCTTCTTGAAAGCCGAGAAATGGTGCCCAAAGTTGATTTCAAAGACAGCGTTGACATTTGAAGTCTCTGCTGCCATTTTGGCATCCGTTCACTGGCTTCCTGTCCCAGTGAGATCAGATTTTAAGGTTATGCTACTAGTCTATAAAACTGTTCATGGACTGGCACCTCCCTACTTAGCTGACCTAATTAAACCCTACGTACCGGCCCAGGCTCTGAGTTATCAGGGTGCAGGACTACTTTGTATCCCTAGGGTGAATAAGAAGTCTGCGGGTCATAGAACTTTCTCTTATCGTGCCCCTGTTCTGTGGAATGATCTCCATGCGTCAATAAAAGTTATATTTTGTGGAGACTCAAGTCTAGACTTAAGACGCACTTATTTTCCCTTTCATATGACTAGCATACTGGCATAGTATAGTTCTGCACTTTTTATTCTTTTAATTTTATTAGGAAACGGAGCGTGTCGCGGCCTCAACTTTACCTAAATACTGGGTATTTTAGTGAAGCTTAGGGCTAGTGGCCGGCGATCACCTTAGTATTTTGTTTTTCGTGTTGTTTAATGCTGGCAAATTATACTGTATTTCTTGTCTTTCTGATGCCTGATTGTTTTTTTTTTTCTGTTTAAGGTGCAGCTCCATCCAAAGATGGGTGTGGTATTTGTGCTGAAAACCCTCCTGTCCTGTGCACAACAGCATTTCTTGTATATTTGTTTAGTGAATTGTGTAATTTGCGTCTGTAGCATGGCCCAAGCAGAGGGTCACTCCTTTGAGTCTAGTCTGCTTGAGATTTCTTCCTCAGACGGAGTTTTTCCTTACCACTGTTGCTCTGGGGGTTAGTAAGGTTAGACCTTACTTATGTGAAGCACCTTGAGGCAACTCTGTTGTGATTTGGCGCTATATAAATGAAAATAAATTGAAATTGAAAAAAAAGAAAAAACAAATTAAAAAAAATCACATGTATATAAGTATTCACAGCCTTTGCCATGAAGTTCAAAATTGCGCTCAGGTGCATCCTGTTTCCACTGATCATCCTTGAGTTGTTTCTACAGCGTAAATGGAGTCCACCTGGGGCAAATTCAGTTGATTGGACGACTTGGAAAGACACATACCTGTCTACATATAAGGTCCCACAGTTGATAGTCAGAGCACAAACCAAGCATGAAGTCAAAGGAATTGTCTGTAGACCTGCAACACAGGATTGTCTCAAGGCACAGATCTGTGGAAGGGTACAGAAACATTTCTAATGCTTTGAAGGTCCCAATGAGCACAGTGGCCTCCATCATCTACAAATGTAAGAATTTCTGATCTACCAGGGCTCTTGTGGCATCATATTCAAGAAGATTGAGGCTGTAATTTCTGCCAAAGGTGCATCAACAACGTATTGAGCAAAGGGTGTTAATACTTATGTGATTTTTTTTTTCTGAATATATTTGCCCCCCACCCCCCAAAAAAAAATCACATTGTCATTATGGGGTATTGTGTGCAGAATTTTGAGGGAAATATGGATTTCATTATGAAATAAGGTTGTAACATAAAAAATGTGGAAAAAGTGAAGCGCTGTGAATACTTTCCAGATGCACTGAAAAAACTTGATAAACAACAAATGCAAATGTTAATTACTGGCAAAAATTTTAAATGTTTCTTTTTATGGTTGAAACAGGCACAAACACCAAGCTGTTCTACAAAAGCAAATTTTTCTACACTTCATTTACCTGTTGGTACTTTAGCTTTATGTGAGCACAGTGTGAATTCTGAAAGATCTTACAGCTCCGTTTCATCTTATGCCCATTTGGAATGAGCTCTTCAGAAACTCTCCAAATTATAGGACAGAAAAAAACCCCAAACTTGCATTGTTGAGGGTGTAAGTTCATTAAAGCCGTCAGGGAGTGTGACGTTTCAACAGAGCAGGAGGATTTCAGCACTGGGCCCTGATCCTGTCTGTCAAAAACCAAAGCTCCTGTCTGTGTTGTACAGGGTCAAACTGACAGCAGGAGGCGCGGGTTTGAATATCCGCTGTGTGTTTGTGGAGGAGAAAGATAAGGAGCTAAAAGAAATGTGAAAACATGAGCAGAAATGTCAGATTTAAATTTAGCAGACAGGTTTAACGGCCAGAACAAAGTATGGCAAGAAAAGCAGGAGATTAAATGCATTAGTAGTAAATTTATTGAAAAAGACAACCAATTCGATGGATGGTTCACAGTTCAGAAACATGTAATAGAATGCAATGGAAGTGCATTTTTATCAACTTGTTTTTTGTTTTTATACCTTCAGGAATTTGCACAACAGTCACTGCTTTTACTAACATTTAAAAAGATGAATTGGCTTCGGTCTGCAAAAAATAAAATAAAATCATGAGACAAAATGAAAACTAACCAACCTACTCTAACTACGATTAGAAAAACAGAGATTAAAATTAAAACGTTAAAAAAGAAAAAACTTAAAAAAAAATTTCTCATCTTATTTTACAAAGTATGTTCACTTGGGCAATATAAAACAAAATTAAAACCTTTTTCAGCACCAGTTTCCTTTTTCGTTTTCCTACACTGTACTTCAAATTCTTCCACAGCGGCGGCAAAATATTTAATGCATAAAGATAACCATAAGCATGCTCCATGTTCAAGGAATTATACCGCAACATACTACAGAACAACCTCATTTACTCGTAAATAAAATTTAAAACAATTTTTGTGCAACTCCATTCTGTAATTTTGCCATTTTATCTACAACTCTGGTCAGAAATGTTCACCACCAGAGCCATCAGCTTTACATGAGGAGGGGGAGAAAACAACAACAACAACACCCACTAAAGAACTAAACTGAGCATTTATTAGGTGATTGTTGCTGGAATGGTTCATGAAAAATGAGAGAAATACATCTGTATGCTGCAGAGACATTTACTCTTAAACAAAACCTTTAACGTGACTCATGAATGGTCGTTTAAGAAGATAAACACACCTTAAAAAAAACAAAACAAACAACACACACAGTTCTGCATGAGCTCAGCTTGAAACCTAAAATGGGTTTACAACAAAAAACATCTCACTATTTAAGACAGAATTTTTCTTGCATTGAGTTTTTCCAATGGATTTTGGATAAATTGGGGGTGCTGAATCTGAATCTGGTGTTAGTTTTTGCCAATCACATTTTTAAGATATGAAAACATATTTCTCGTATCACACATTAAACAAAAGCTGTAGTCTCGCATGCCCTTTTTGGCGCCATAAACAATATTACGGCGTGAGTGAATGAGCAACTTTTGTGTACTCAATACAGGACATGCAGACTGCAAAAATGTAATAGAGGAAATCTGAGCAGATTCAGATCCCCAAAATTCCCCTAAATCAGTTCTCAAAGTCCATGCAAGAATACAAACTTGTTGTTGTTGTTGACCAGTGATCTGAGGGGTTTTTTTTTAGCACTTGTACAACCCCTGGCAATAATTATGGAATCACCAGCCTCGGAGGATGTTCATTCAGTTGTTTAAATTGTAGAAAAAAAAGCAGATCAGACATGACACAAAACTAAAGTTATTTCAAATGGCAACTTTCTGGCTTTAAGAAACACTATAAGAAATCAGGAAAAATAATTGTGGCAGTCAGTAACAGTTACTTTTTTAGACCAAGCAGAGGGAAAAAATATGGACTCACTCAATTCTGAGGAATAAATTATGGAATCACCCTGTAAATTTTCATCCCCAAAACTAACACCTGCATCAAATCAGATCTGCTCATTAGTCTGCATCTAAAAAGGAGTGATCACACCTTGGAGAGCTGTTGCATCAAGTGGACTGACATGAATCATGGCTCCAACACGAGAGATGTCAATTGAAACAAAGGAGAGGATTATCAAACTCTTAAAAGAGGGTAAATCATCACGCAATGTTGCAAAAGATGTTGGTTGTTCACAGTCAGCTGTGTCTAAACTCTGGACCAAATACAAACAACATGGGAAGGTTGTTAAAGGCAAACATACTGGTAGACCAAGGAAGATATCAAAGCGTCAAGACAGAAAACTTAAAGCAATATGTCTCAAAAATCGAAAATGCACAACAAAACAAATGTGGAATGAATGGGAGGAAACTGGAGTCAACGTCTGTGACCGAACTGTAAGAAACCGCCTAAAGGAAATGGGATTTACATACAGAAAAGCTAAACGAAAGCCATCATTAACACCTAAACAGAAGAAAACATGGTTACAATGGGCTAAGGAAAAGCAATCATGGACTGTGGATGACTGGATGAAAGTCATATTCAGTGATGAATCTCGAATCTGCATTGGGCAAGGTGATGATGCTGGAACTTTTGTTTGGTGCCGTTCCAATGAGATTTATAAAGATGACTGCCTGAAGAGAACATGTAAATTTCCACAGTCATTGAAGATATGGGGCTGCATGTCAGGTAAAGGCACTGGGGAGATGGCTGTCATTACATCATCAATAAATGCACAAGTTTACGTTGATATTTTGGACACTTTTCTTATCCCATCAATTGAGAGGATGTTTGGGGATGATGAAATCATTTTTCAAGATGATAATGCATCTTGCCATAGAGCAAAAACTGTGAAAACATTCCTTGCAAAAAGACACATAGGGTCAATGTCATGGCCAGCAAATAGTCCGGATCTTAATCCAATTAAAAATCTTTGGTGGAAGTTGAAGAAAATGGTCCATGACAAGGCTCCAACCTGCAAAGCTGATCTGGTAACAGCAATCAGAGAAAGTTGGAGCCAGATTGATGAAGAGTACTGTTTGTCACTCATTAAGTCCATGCCTCAGAGACTGCAAGCTGTTATAAAAGCCAGAGGTGGTGCAACAAAATACTAGTGATGTGTTGGAGTGTTCTTTTGTTTTTCATGATTCCATAATTTTTTCCTCAGAATTGAGTGAGTCCATATTTTTTTTCCCTCTGCTTGGTCTAAAAAAGTAACCGTTACTGACTGCCACAATTTTTTTTCCTGATTTCTTATAGTGTTTCTTAAAGCCAGAAAGTTGCCATTTGAAATGACTTTAGTTTTGTGTCATGTCTGTGATCTGCTTTTTTTCTACAAAATTAAACAACTGAATGAACATCCTCCGAGGCCGGTGATTCCATAATTTTTGCCAGGGGTTGTACAACCAAAGGGACACATTTTAAACTGAAATCAAACTGGATGTAAAAAGGAGGAAATCTAATACTCAAAATAGATTACTTCAATATTACGCTGATTCAAATCAAAACAAACTGTTTTAAATAAAAAAAAATAATGATAATAATAATAAAAAAAAATCTCACTGGTTGCATCTTCCGAGTTATTTGAGATCTGTATTTTTCCCTCTTTTTTGAATGCTTATGTGTCCAAACAGGAAACATTTTAAACTGCTTTAACCCAAATTGGATGTAAAAAGGAAGAAATCTAATACTTGAAATATCAATTACTTCGATTTGAACTGAAAGTAGCACAGAAACAGTTTTAAATCTTAATAATAATAATAATAATAATAAAATCTCACTGCTTGCATCTTCCGAATTATTTGAGATGATCTGTGTTCTTTCACCCTCTTTTTTGAGCACTTATGTCGCAACAGGACACATTTTAAACTGCTTTAAACCCAACTGGATGTAAAAAGAAGTGCATCGGTACTGAAGTGGTTTAAAGTAGCACAGAAATAGTTTTTAAATGTTTAAAATAAAATAAAACAAAACTTGCTTTTCGGCCAAGTGAGTGTTTCTGAACCATTCTGACAAAACAATTCAGTGACTGAAAATAAGCGTCTGTGGAAATCCTATTTTGCTGTGCGTGAATTCGTCGCCCCCTGCTGGGGCGGGGGGCTCCGATGTTTGATTGTGCCCTCGGCTCTGCATCACAATATTTGACGGGCTTTTATGAAAGTTGATGGTCCGTCGTTTTAATGAAAACAGAGTGCAAGTTCACTGATAAAAGGTCAAAGTTCATGGCAGACGGGGGTATAGGTGCCCCCCCGTGTCTTCGTTGTAACTGAAAGAGTTGCGATGGTCAGTGTGTATTTTAGGACTGTCCAGTGGACGAGCTGGTGTCCGGAGACGCTCTGGGCTGCTGCTGGTCCTCCGGTGTGCTGTCAGCTGACACGGAGAATTTACACTTCGAGAGGCTGCACTCGCAGCTAAACACCGTTCTTTTGACTTCCCAGAAGTGGTCGCCATAGTTAAATCTGAGAGGGGAGGCGGAAAACAACAACACAATCATTTAATAATCCAATCATCACACCAACAAAGGAATGAAAAACACCACAAGGTTCAAACTAAATAACAGAAGGACAGACAGGCTGTCCTTTTCGTCAAGACATCAGTCACCGTCTCTCTGGTCCACGTTCAGCAGCATGTGATTTTCTTCAGCCAGCCTCACGGATCTGCCCATCAGCACTCTGTACTCCTCCTGTCCATCATTTACACTGCTCACCATTGCAGAATCATTCGAAAACTTCAGCAGTTGACATTACCCAACATCATACTGAAAGTCAGCTTGGTACAGTGTAAACAGGAAGGGAGAGCACAGAGTGCCCTGCGGAACTCCCTGACAGCCACCTCAGACTGAACGTTGCCCAGACAGAAAAACTGTGGTCAGTTTGCCAGGTAGTGAGTGACCAAGTAGACAACCGTGGGGGGTGGTCGCCTGCAGCATCTCACTCTGTAACAGGGCTAGTCCACAGAGCGCCATTCTACTATGATCACCCACGATCTAAAAAAAAAAAAAAAGTGCAAAAACGGGATGAAACAGCTTAATCCGGCCTGCCTCCTAACAGGCTGGCTTACAAAGTGCAGACCTGGCAGCAGACTGGCTTACAAAGTGCAGACCTGGCAACAGACTGGCTTACAAAGTGTGGTTGTGCACTGTGATTGGTCAGCTTGCATATTATGAAATGTGTATTTCTGCAAGCCGACAATAGCAAGTAACGATGTTTGTCCCAGACAGACAGACAGACAGACCAGCTGGCATTATGAATTATCAGACAGAGGTTGTCCACTTTATGAGACACGAGGAACACATAATGTTTACAAACGAAAAGCACAGTCTTACCCGAGCTCCTCACCAGCCTTGATGTTTTTACTAGCAAAAAAGGCAACGTGCGGGAAACGGAGATCTTGGTGCGTTGTGAAGACTCGACAGGCAAACAGATTGGGCTCACACATGTGGTTGATGAACCGGCTGATGTTTCCATAGAAACGGGCATCAATGCAGTATTGATCTTGTGGCTGTGAGGGAAAACACATGAAAGGCTCAAACTCAAACAAAAAGCTGAAAGATCTGATGCACCGATGTCTTCTTAAAAAAAAAAAAGTCTACTGGGTTAAATAAAATAGCAAAAGCAGCAGAAAAGCAAAACATTCACACAGCTGTGAAGACTAAAAACACCATAAATATAGTTACATCCATAAATGATTGTTTATTGAATGTTTTTGCCACCTCATGCCCTATGACTGCTGGGATAGTCTCCACCCCCCATCACCCTTGAATGGAATAAGCAGGTACAGAAAATGAATGAAGGTTTTACTATTTCACCTGTTGAATTTCATACTATTTACTTTGATGGTTTGCCTCTACATAAACGACTTATAGCAGTATTTGTAACCAATCCCCTATTTGTGTAGGAGACAAAAATAACTGGGACACATTTATTCAGTGCAGTTTCCCTCCATTTTTAGGTGTTTGTCTCCCAGAGAGTGTTCTTGATCTTGTCAATTGCTGTGAAGTGGTTTTTCTTTATAAGGAGAATTCTTTTATCCATCACTAGGCTTGTTTCTTGCAGTGCTCATTCAGGCATTCAAACCTAATGCTTGTGTAATTTCTGATGGGTCTGAATTGATTTTTCAGCCCTAAATTATCATCATCGTCGTCACTGGCAGCTCTTTGAACGTGTACGAGTATTTTAGAGTTCAAATGTCAAAGCAGCTTTTGAAATCTACTGTGGACATTCTATTTCTGCAGTCAGCTTTGGAAAATCCCAAGATGAATGCTAAACGGATGATAGAAATTAGGAGCAGGAGTGATTTCATTTACGTGTCTTGCCTGCCACCTGCTGGCCATGTCTGGGCTTATTGCAGTGATCAATCGTATGACATGCACGTTGGAAAATATCAGGTGTGTTAATTGTAATCGGAAACGAGCTTGCTCGTTAGGTTTTTCGAGTTGTCACCAGAGCAAACATGGGGGGGGGGGGGGGGGGGGGGGGGGTGATGCTCATATTTCAAAACCCTAAGGCTGAGCCAGAATGCAAGACTCTCGATTTACACTCCTATCCTCACCTATAGTCATGAAGTGTGGGTAATGACTGAAAGAACAAGCTTGCAGATATAAGAGGCGGAAACAAGATTCCTCTGTGGGATATCTGGGCTTACACTCCTGGACAGGGTGAGAAGCTTGAATATGGGACTCAGAGCAGAGCCTCTGCTTCTTTTCATCAAAAGAAGCTAGCCGAGGTGGTTCAGGTGTCTGGAGAAGATGCCCCCTGTTGCCTCCCTAGGGAGGACTTCTAGACACGTCCAACTGCGAGCAGATCCTGAGGAAGACCCAGGGCATACTGGAAGAATTATATCTCCCTGGTGTCTCAGAAATGCCTCAGGAAGTTTGAGGACATGGCCAAGGATAGGGAAGCTTGGGATGAGCTGCTTGGTCTACTGCCTTCATGACCTGGACAACCGGCAAAAAAAAATTATTGAATGAAAAACCCTCAAATTAATGTGTAAACTATGCACACAGCTGATTATCATTAATTGGTCAGCTGAAATAACCAAAACTCTGGCAACATCGACTGTAAGAGAAACAAATTAAGTCAGTTTGAAATATTTTCACCTCCCCTCACCTGCTTCCAGATCACAGCATACATTTCACAAACATTCTTGTTAACCTTGTCATCCAGGCTGAACAGGTACGCGTCATTCTGCCTCATCTCAGCTTCTGCTTCAGAGATGATCTCACCAACGTACCTGCACACGCACACACAGGTCACCCATCAGCGTCACGCTTCACTGGGGAGGAACTCTTCATACAGACACTGTTTAGGGGGGAACTCTTCATACAGACACTGTTTACGACACATCACATTGGATGAGCTGAGAATTAGATAGAAGGACTTTGCTGTAAAACTGTAAAAGCTAGATGTTGCAGATGCCGCCTGTGTAGCCTCAAGCAAACATCACTTGTTAAAGGTGTAGTCAACACTGACAGATTGCGTAAACGGATCAGTTACGGATTGAAATAATTTGTCCAGTGGCAAATATCGCTTAACCTGTCGGTCTCCGGTGAATTTGAGGTTCTAATTGATGGATGGTGTCACATTTCCACTGAAATAAAGAGCTGCATTCAGCAGAAGGATTTTCCTGGTTTCAAGACATATATGCGAGCTGACAGGAGTTGGATTTAAGCAGAATTCGCCAAGGTCTGAATGCAAATGTGGATAGAATCCACATTTGGGGATCTTGACGTCATACCTCCTCACTACGTTTGTGTGCTGACAGCGTCTTCTACACTGTCCCAGCGCCGGTGTCACAGACTGAATGGTCCCCACTAAAATTTGGTCCACGTCATTTGAGACCACAGTAGCACATCTGAGTCTGACTCTCTATACCAAAGTTATCAAAGGGAATAATGTGATTATTAACCATCAGATGACAAAGTAAATCATTCTAACATCAGTTTTAAGCAGAAACAAGGAAATAATCAGTGAGTTGTTACTGACACTCTGAAATGACATAGACACCGCAGCACGTCAGAGTCAAATGTGCTGCTGTGGCGCTCTGATTGCTTCCCCCCCCGTCTTTTATTATGAAATAATGCTGAATTTACGTGGAAACGATTGTTGTACAAATTTTCAGATATGTGTCACTGAGACAGATGATGAATGGAGTGCAGTTTAAGCAGAAACGAGGTGATGATCAATGAATTGCTGGTGATGCTCAGAAATGACACTGCTGACCTCCGAAATGATGCATGGGCAGTAAAGGCAATGCGGACCAATTTTTAGGGGGGGGGGGGGTCCTTTGGCTGGCGACATTGGCACTCTGTGGCACCTTCGCCAGATCCGCTCTGACATCTAGAAAAAAAGCCCACAGCCGCACTTGTCTTTTTAATCAGCTTTAACAGCAGTGCTGAAAAACTGCACATCTCCCCTGGTGATGAATTCACACCCCGTGCTGGAGCTTTGGCCAATCAGAAGCATCACACAATCACAGGATACAAATGCATGAGTATCATAGTGGTAACAAACAAGTACAGGACAAAACTGTAAACAAACATGCAACCACCGGGACAGCTCTCTATCTGATGTCCTCTCAAAATTTTGAGCGGGTGAAAAACTTTCCGACACATATCAGCTGACAAGGGATGCATTTAATGAATGAGAAAAGGACATGCACTGAACAAAAACAGACACAAACAGATATGTTACTCATACGTTTCTTCAAGCCGTCACAGTGTGACAAATTTTTTTTCCCGTGGAATCCAGAAGCTGGCATATTAAAATAAGTTGCGTGTGTGTGAACGTACGAGACGCAGACGTTTTCAGTATAACAGATGTTTTGAATCAGTAAACTTTATGTCCAAAGCAGATTTTTGTTACGTGTGCAACAAAATACAATAAAGTGGGGGAAAAGGCAATGAGCAACTTTTATCTAAAGGAGTTTAAAGTCATGGCACTGTGTGTCTTACAAAGTAATTTTTTTTTTTATTATTTGTGAATTAAACAAAAACAGCAACATCTGAGACTGTAATGAAACAGAGAGAAACTTGGTTCCACCTCTCAGTCACAGTAACATTTATCTCTATACAGACCTGAGCTACCTTTAAAGGACATATCGCATGTTATTTAACGTCCCAGTTAGCAACAGAACATCAAAGTATACATGAGTGCAAGTCTATCCACGCACATGCGCTAATGATTAGTGGTCTCTGATGTATCTTACTGCTAATTATCCCTTCTTGCTGAGTAAGTTAGCGGGTGCAACTCCTGAAAATGTCTTACTCTGCAATTCTTGGTATTTCTCAGCATGATGTACATTTTAGGAAAAGCAGAAGCATCCCAATGGCTGACAGACAGAGTGAAACAAATGCAGTTATGTTCGATAACAAAGCTTCTGAGCTTTCATTTGAAAGTGATGGCTCGGATTTACAGAGGAGATGACACACATCGCCCCGAAACTCTTAACTTTCAGCAGCTGTCGGATTTTGGAACCTAACGTGTTATGACGCTACTGTTTGTGTCACAGGATGCTGTTTTACTGCCGCCATGAACATGGACGTGGAATGTCTCCATGACACTGCTTTTACAGGCTGCCTGTATACGCAGATGTATTTCTTACATCGGAAAACATCAGAAGCCATTATTTTCAGAAGATAACAGACTTTCTATCTAAGCTGCAGTCAGACATTATTCTGCGGCTAACAATCGCGTGCGATTCATGCATGAGGACTTACAGTGGACCTGGACATTGTTCTCCGGATGGCGATTGCATGCACGATCTGTGCTTGGGTACTTTGAGAGAGTATGTCAGATTTTGAATCTTGATGGGTGTGGAGCAGCATGCTGCTTTTACGTGCATGCGGACCTCTCGCTGTTTTTCCAGGCTTTCTGATCATACAGATGTATTTTTTTTTTAGATTTTTCACAGTTATATTGATGACAACACTTATAAGCATGCACAAAGCAGAGCATCTAGCAGAAACTGTTTATAATGATGCATAATATTGTTTGGGTTAATTGGGTTCTATAAAGAAATAGTTTGCACCATCTGTCATGCTTAGTTATCATGTGAAAGTGTTTGTTTGTCTATAAGTGGCTCTGCGACAGACTGTGGTCCTATCCTGGGAGTATCCTGCCTCGCACCGTATGACTGCTGGGATAGGCTCCAGCCCCTCGCAACCCTTAAATGGAGTAAGCAGTTGAAGATGAGTGAGTGAGTGATGTCCTTTAAATAAACCATTCCATATTTCCTCAGTACTGTCCCACAGTCTTGTCTTGCTTGTTCAGTGGACTTACTCGCATACAAAGGTCCCCTGCGGGATGTCTTGCAGTGCTTGGACACCCCAGCCTTTCTTTGCGGTCCTGAACACCTGGAGTCTGGTCCTGGAAAATCCACAGCAAGTTCAGGATCTTTACATTTTACTTGGTAAACAAAATCCACATTATTTTGTTCTAACTTTTAGTGCTCCACAATCGTCTACAGTATCTGAGCTGGTTAATGCTATAGTGCCCCAAAAGCTCAATTTTCCCCAAACGGAGATAATGTGTCTTGAGCAAGAATGAGACCCAATCATCTGTTTTGTCTGCTCCTATTTGTCAGTAACATCAGTACTTTCATAAAAACAAAAATACTTCAAACCTGAAATAAGTAAGCACCAGAGAAAAACATTTATGTATTCAAACACTAACAGATGTTTGACATCCCACAATGCATTTCTTTCCAGTAAGATTCATTTCTACAGACCTCAGGCCGTTTTGCACGACGCGGTTCTTGCAAGTCCTCCAACAGGAGCAGGCATGGTTACACTCAAAGATGAGGGGGGGCACCTCGCGATAGAATTCAGGGAGAAGACGACCACCCTAAATTTTACAATAGGGTTAAAAAAAACATTAACAGAAATTAATACTACATTTTTCCACCTTCTTTCAGCTCAAAGGTATAAATCCTCACATTTGAGAAGCTGCAATGAGTAAGAATTTGGCAATTTAACTTAACAAATAACTTCAAACAATCATTTATCAAAAAACCTGATTGTAATATATCTTCCAGAAGAGGAATATACTGACATTACAAGGTGAACAACCCTTGCAAGAATGTGTGCATATAAAAATCAGAACAGATTAAAATGCTTTGCAAATCCAGTCGGAGCAGAACATCCAATCAACTCAGTGCTGCATGATTTATGGAATTTAAACAGATTTTAAAAATGCTGTTGGCTCAGTATTTGGCATTAGCATACAGTGCGAGTTTAGAGATCAGAATCCTGCCATGAATGTAATTTTATTTAATTGTGAACGCCCGTCTTCACCTTGTCATACCAGCAGCGCAGACTGAGCTGACCACACATGCAGATGCTTGTCGAACAGTCTTCTTTGCAAATGCAGTACTGTCAACCACAGACAGAAAAACAAAATCATTCAAAATTGAAACAGTCTTTTCTTTTGTCTCACATAAAAAAACGCTCAGACTCACCTGTAGGTGTGTTATATTTCTGTCAATATTCATGGGGGAGGTAACACAGTTGCTGGTGATGTATTTGTAGTCGTCTGGATACGGTTCGCTGTCGACTGTGTTTACACAAGAAATGGGAACTCTCTCCTGCCCCAGAGTGATGTCACTACAAACACAGCAGAATTATTAGAGTCTACTACAAGTCACCTCACACAGAGAAACAACCAACCAACAACAACCAAGAAGTGTGACTCAAAATTCCAAAAGCAGTATGTAAAACGCTTTGAAAATGCATCATCATGGTAACACCTCCACATGGCAGCACACACCTGTGAAGGAGTTTCTCCTCGGTGTGGCCCAGCTTGAGTTTTTTGGCGTCCCTCTCCCTTTTGTTCGCCTGCAGCGCCGCCCAAGCCTTGGAGTTGTGGCTGCAGCAGTCTGGAGGAGTTTCACCTTCACGGTTCTTCAGAAACACATCTGCTCCCCGAGAAAGGAAAAGCCTAGGGGGGAGGGAAGATAAATAAATTTGTAAATCATCAGCTTTTTCAACAACACACTGTGGTCAACTGTTCTTTGGAGACCGATATATATACAGTGGGGAAAATAAGTATTTGATCCCCCAGTCAGTTTTGCAGGTTTTCCCACCTACAAAGAATGGAGAGGTCTATAATTTTTATCGTAGGTACACTTCAACTGTGAGAGACAGAATCTAAAAAAAAAAATCCAGAAAATCACATTGTATGATTTTTAAATAATTAATTTCCATTTTATTGCATGAAATAAGTATTTGATCCCCTACCAACCAGCAAGAATTCTGGCTCTCACAGACCTGTTAATTTTTCTTTAAGAATCCCTCTTATTCTGCACTCTTTACCTGTATTAATTGCACCTGTTTGAACTTATTACCTGTATAAAAGACACCTGTTCACACACTCAATTGATCACCTGATCATTGATCGGAAGAGAGCTGGGACCACAGTCACAAAGATTACATTAGTAACACATGATGCTGTCATGGTTTAAAATCCTGCAGGGCAGCAAGGTCCCCCTGCTCAAGCCAGCACATGTCCAGGCCCATTTGAAGTTCACCAGTGACCATATGGATGATCCAGAGGAGGCATGGGAGAAGGTCATGTGGTCAGATGAGACCAAAATAGAGCTTTTTGGAATCAACTCCACTTACCATGTTTAGAGGATGAGAACAACCCCAAGAAAACCATCCCAACTGTGAAGCATGGGGGTGGAAACATCATACTCTGGGGGTGCTCTTCTGCAAAGGGGACAGTACGACTGCAGCGTATTGAAGGGAGGATGGATGGGGTCATGTATTGTGAGATTTTGGCAAACAACCTCCTTCCCTCAGTAAGAGCATTGAAGATGGGTCATGGCTGGGTCTTCCAGCATGACAATGACCCCAAACACACAGCCAGGGCAACTAAGAAGGGGCTCCGTGAGAAGCATTTTAAGGTCCTGGAGAGGCCTGGCCAGTCTCCAGACCTGAACTCAATAGAAAATCTTTGGAGGGAGCTGAAACTCGAAACCTGACAGATTTGTGCAAACCTGGTGGAAAAACTACAGGAAACATTTGACCTCTGTAATTGCAAACAAAGGCTACTGTACCAAATATTAACATTGATTTTCACAGGTGCTGAAATACTTAATTGCAGCAGTAACATACAAATAAATTATAAAAAAAAACAAACATTGTGATTTCTGGATTTTCTTTTTTTTTTTTTTTTAGATTATGTCTCTCACAGTGGACATTTCAATTTCAGACCCCTCCATGATTTCTAAATAGGAGAACTTGCAAAACCGCAGAGCGTTCAAATACTTATTTTCCTCACTGTATATATATATATATATATAAAAACCTGGTCTGTTTTCTTCACAGATCCCATTAACCCTGCCCCCCCCACTCCCACAAAGTACAGACTGACTGATCATCTGCATGCCCGCACAGCACCATTCCATGATTCCACCATATCTATTTGACAGTTAACTTATCTTTGCCCAATTGTCTATGTGACTCCTTTACTTCTTACAGAAGTATTTTTACCTCCACCAAGGAAGTTATGTTTTCGGTCACGTCCGTTTGTTTGTTTGTTGGTTGGTTTGTTAGCAGGATTACTCAAAAACCCTCAACAGATTTCAATGAAATTTTTACCAGGGGTGTATCTTGGCCTAACTTAGAAGTCATTACATTTTGGTAACACGATCCGGATGCAGTAATTTTTTAAAGATTCTTTATCATTGCAGGACAGGGCCAATTTCAACATTTTTGCATCTAACTTCATGAAGATGGGTCACAAAGGCTGAACAAAAATTAAGTTATGACAACAATAATTTAGAATTTGTTTCTCCTCATTGAATAAACTTGTTATTACAAAATAAAAAAACTTGTGTAGTTCATGCAGTTTCTCTTTATAAATACATTTGCTGAATATCTAAGGGTTTAATCCTCTGGGGCCGATGCCGTCGTATATGACGGCTGAGACCAAGCTTTACTAAATTATAAATAACTTTTTAATGATATGAAGTAGAAACTTACTTTTTTTGCTGAAAGTTAACTCCACAGACTTTCAAGCCACCGTCCACGTACTTTGCACTTCACAGAAGCTGTGTGATGACGTAAACAATGTGAGTGTCCACCGTCACATTGGTTCACCGTCACATGGTTTTCCAAAATCCAATTGTAGGACAGATTCACCTCACGTGACACACCAAAGATTGTTTTTGGAGTGATGTGTTACTAGTTGGCCCGTTTGAATAGCCCCCTGGCTGCTCCAATGCACCCTGCGCCATTACGCACAGCGAAAGTGAAAGTGAGCAGATGGTGCAGACGGCGAGCCTCTCATACAATCTCACATGCTCAAACAGTGTGTGAGTATCAGAACTGCTCAACTAGTTTTCCTGTGAATGTTACTGGATAAGCCTGTGGCAAGCTCTCTCGCTCCGGCGTAAAGCACTGTTTACCATATCAATGGAGCAAGGGGGGAGGGGCCGCTCCTCAAACTGAATGAGCCTCGAAGTGTGAATGTTGCTTTCAGAACAGGAGAGAACAAACACACAGTCAACTTCATAGTAGAAGTTTGTGATGTGACCTTTGTGTAATAGCAGACAGAAACTGATTTGAGATGAAGACAAACAAAACGCTTAGACCATTTTGTATATATTATTCAAAATGTGCATTTGTGTTTATTGTTTGAACCTTTTGTTGTACAGTCTTTCACACAAGAGACCAAATTACCTTTATAAAGTGTCAAAACAGTTGTTTATTATAGTTTGCTGTGTGTTTTGAATAAATGTGTGTGGAAAATTATAAAACACAACTATAGCATATATATTTTGAAAGTACAGGTTGTCCTGAAAAAAAGAGACATAAAACTTGATTGTGGGATGCAGGGAGAGCTGTTAACAGCAATAATAAAACATTTACGTCAGGCGAGTGAACTGTCCAAAAAAGCCCTCGGACCCCAGAGGGTACCACTGAATCTGAAACATGACGGTAGATGCGTGAAACGACATGGAATAAGTCTCTTTGCCAAAGGGTATTCCATGTGACGTCAGTGACCCTATGGCCTTGGTGGAGGTTTGCGCTCTCCGAGTGCTTCTAGTCTTTTATTGTTGTTTATGCACAAATGACCCCAGATCAAATTCCTTGTATGTGAGAAGTTACTTGGCAATAAATCTGATTCTATAAGTCTGTTGTTAAAAACTGCCATACAAGTCGCACCGGAGTTTAAGTTACAGGGCCCCTGAAACTAGTAAAAAAAAAAGAAAAAAAAAAAAAAGAGTGCACACAAACAAACAACCGAAACTTATACTCTGGAAAATATGGTACTTTGTCAAATAAAAAATTCAAGAACTCTTGTGGAGACTCAAATCTCATGTTGTAGATTACTGATGGTTACTTGACCAGGAGTCCATCCAAACCCACAACACACTACTGTATATATTTGGACTATCAAAGCACAAGAATGCTGCAAAATATGGCAAAATACAAAACAAATAAAAACAAGAAGAGAGCAAATATATCTGTAGCACAAGACTGTGTTACACAGCTCTGAAGAACTGGATGCATGTTATGCCATTCCATTTTGGTAGGGGCACACAACACCCACACGTCTGGTATTACTACCAATTTGTGGTGCTAGAAAGGAAATTCCATAATATGGATCAGAGATCACCAACTCTGCTCCTGGAGATGTTTTCCACATCTATGTGCTGCAACCACACCACAAACTGAGGGCTTCCTGAAAAATTCACTGTTCATTTCTCCATCCATGTCCATCTACTGTTTTCTGTTGTCCAGACTGCATGAAATAACCAATCCAATATGTTGTCCAACTCATGTTTATTTGTCCATCTTGCTTATTTGTGTCATTTAAAAGCCCTTATGTGAAGTAACAGCACAGGCTGTAGTGTGCACATGTGCTACACTGAGCTCCTGCCCAATATTATACTCACTCCCAGGGAAGCATGATGCTAAAACTCCACATATAGGCAAAAGGTTTGACCATGAATACATATCAGGCCATGGAAGACTCCATTAAATTTTGGAGGTGATCCAGATATGAATCCGGATTCTGGTAAAGATTTCACTTTATATACGCTTTGAAGGATTACGTCAAAACTACTTCACGGATTTTGATGAAATTTTCAACACAGATACATATTCGGACGTGGAAGTCTTCATTAAGTTTTGGAGGTGATCTGGATCTGGATCTGGATTCTGGATCAAGTTTCACTTTATATTGCCTTTTAAGGATTACGTCAAAACTATTTCACGGATTCTCACCAAATTCGCACCACAGATAGATATTAGGGCATGGAAGACTCCATTAAATTTTGGAGGTGATCTGGGTGCAGATTGGTGGATGTCAGAAATCTCTGTCTGCTTTTGTTTGACAGGTACAACTTGTACTCCATAAAACACAGCAGTTTCGTCTGCAAAAAGAACAGAATGTGAATTCACTAAAACAGATAAACACTCACGTGACACAATCCAGACGATTCTCACGAGCGGCAATGTGTAGAGGAGAGTCTCCATGGATGTTGACGGCTTGGAGTTCACAGCAGGCATCCAGCAACAGCTCCGCGATCTCCACGCTGCCAGAGAATGCTGCCCAGTGAAGGCAGATATTTTCTTCCTAAATGCAAAAACATACAGACCAAAACCGTTTCTTTTCGTGCCGGTTAGAGGCAGGAAAGTGTTCAACACAATGTGCACCCACCTTGTCCCTGACGCTGACATCAGCTCCCTCGGAGAGAAGCAGCTTCACCTGGTCCACGTGTTTATATTCCGTCGCCCAGATAATGGCTGTCCAACCGCCGTCATCCTGAGGAAAAACTCAACATGTAAGCTGAGGAAAGCAACTGCTGCTCAGCTAGAGCATCCAGTGTGACTAACAACCTGTGACCCGTTTCTTACATATCTCTTTGTCTCCCCCACTTCCCTGTCATTCACTCCAATGCAAACTACCAAAAGGCAAGACCCTCCCCCCCCCGCGACTATCGCCATGACTGAAAACAAAAACGTACTAACCTGACAGTTTATCTCTATTAATCCAGTGGCCAGAAGATGCTCAACAATATTGTAATGCCCACTCTTTGCCGCTAGGTGGAGACAAGTAAACCCTTCAACATCCTGAGACAAATAGAAAATCAAAGTTTACAGCATTTCTAAAATAAATAAATGCATATAAATAAAAACTGCGCACGCAAGGAAATTATTAAAAAAAAAAACACCTGGTCTTCTCACCTAATTTTTTTTTTTTTTTAATCTGTTTGAGCAAAGGGGTTTCATACTCTGAGAAACACGCAAAGTGCTACGATGCTGAAATGTAAAATTCTTAATATTTCCGGTGTGTTGTCCCAATATTTGCTGGTTGAAAACATTACCTTGTGTGCAGCACTGGCTCCTGCTCTCAGCAGGTAGAGGACCGTCTCCATGTGGTTGTTCTCACAGGCCTCCATCAGTGGCGTCCGCTGATCCTCATCACATATGTCCAAATTTGCACCAGCCTGAAAATGAATTTCATTTCAGAACCCAAAGGGGGTCATCAAAGTTCTCAACGTTCACATTCTGGGGATAGTTTAATCTTGTAACACCAAAAAGCGGTAAGTCACTGAAGGCAGGCCTGAAGGCCATGGGTGAGTCCTACCTGCACGAGCATGTGGCAGATGTCTTTGTGTCCGGACTCGGCGGCAGCGTGGAGGGGAGTGCGTTTGTTCTGAGTTTCCACCTTAAAGTTTGGGTCTATCCCGTCCACTGGAAGATAAATGGATAAAAATTATTTTCCACACCTGATTGCAAATTTTTTTTCTTACCACAACTGCTTAATTTGGACAGCCGGGAACTCACCGTCTGAAACCCAATGCACAGATACTGCACAAAGATGAACAAACAGACCTGGAATTTTTGGTTCATAAATGTCCTTGTCAACTATTTTCAATCAATCAAGACATCAGCTGCTTTTGTAATTACAAAGTGTAAGATGAAAGTGCAACATTTCTGGGAAATGGCAACCCCCCCCCAAACAATATCCATGTAAAACATCCGCTCACACTTTCAGATATGCATCCAGAAACCCTGACCCACACCTTGAGAAACATTTGAGGGTCTGGGAGGGTACCCATATTCAACCAGGACAATCCGCCATTGTCTTGTGATCTTGTTTTCATTGTGTTACGATTTTCAAGATGACCAAAGTTCTTTTTCTCCCCCATTGGGAGCTCTGAAATACTTTGGGAATTCCAATTCAGTGAAGCAGGTAACATGCAGTGACTTCATAGGAGATTTTCTGGAAGCCCCAAGGTTATGTTAAAGATACACTAGGTGTGCTCCAGCTGTTTCTAAACACGTCACATGGTGCAAACCCAATGCGTGCGTCATAAAACTGCATGCTGGTTCACATTCTTCAGCAATCATGAATCATGCACCGGTTTGTCAAGGTCTAGACCATTACCTTCTGTGAACTTGAGAATGGAGATTTAAGTGATAACTCTGGTTGTACAAGAGGGGTGTAAACTGATCAGCAAATCATATCTGATTTTTTTAAAATACATAATCTCTTTTGGAAATTCCACTGAATGCATTTTACCACCTTCACAGAGAGAATAAGGGATTTTTAATTTTACATCTCAGAAAAAATGTTTGTTTAAAAACCATTTATTTCACATGTGGTCTGACACAGCCATCCATTTAAAGCACAGACACAAAAAGTAAAGAGTTTTGCCACAGTGGCAGCAAACATACCCAACATGAGTAAGACCTTCTTGAGTTCTCCCTGTTTGGCTGAGAGGTAAAGCTGCTTGGGGTGAAAACGCAGTTTCTTGGGTCTGATAAAACAAACATTACAAAAACATAAGGGCGAGTAAAGATTCAACTTATTCAAATAATTTCAAAACATTGTCACATCTAAAAGGTGTCTCCTTACTTTTTTTGTGCAAAACCTTGCTCATTTTGAAATGGATGCCTGCAACACATTTCAAAAAAGCTGGGACAGAGGCAACAAAAGACTGGGAAAGCTGATGAATGCTCAAAGAACACCTGTTTGGAAAAAGGTGAGTGTCATGACTGGGTATAAAAGGAGCATCCCCAAAAGGCTCAGCTGCTCACAAGCAAAGATGGGGTGAGGATCACCACTTTGTGAACTGCGTGAAAAAAATAGTCCAACAGTTTAAGGACAATGTTTCTCAACGCTCAATTGCAAGGAATTTAGGGATTCCATCATCTACAGTCCATAATATAATCAGAAGATTCAAAGAATCTGGAGAACGCTCTATACGTAAGCGGCAAGGCCGAAAACCAACACTGAATGCCCGTGACCTTTGATCCCCCAGGCGGCACTGCATTAAAAACCAACATCATTGTGTAAAGGATCATACCGCATGGGCTCAGGAACACTTCAGAAAACCACTGTCAGTTAACACAGTTCGTCGTTACATCTACAAGTGCAAGTTAAAACTCTACCATGCAAAGAGAAAGCCATACATCAACATCCAGAAATGCCCCCGCCTTCTCTGGGCCTGAGCTCATTTGAAATGGACAGACGCAAAGCGGAAAAGTGTGCTGTGGTCTGATGAGTCCACATTTTAAATTGTTTTTGGAAATCATGGCTGTCGTGTCCTCTGGACAAAAGAGGAAAAAGACCATCCAGATTGTTACCAGCGCAAAGGTACATCCAGGTTTTGGAGCAACACATGCTGCCATCCAAGCAACGTCTTTTTCAGGGACATCCCCTCTTATTTCAGCAAGACAATGCCAAGCCACATTCTGCATGTTACAACAGCGTGGCTTCACTGTAAAAGAGTGCGGGTACTAGACTGTCCTGTCTGCAGTCCAGACCTGTCGCCCATTAAAAATGTGCGGCACATTACGAATCGCAAAATATGACAATGGAGACCCCGGACTGTTGAAAAACTGAAGTCGTACATCAAGCAAGAATGGGAAAGAATTCCATCTACAAAGGTTCAACAATTAATGTCCTCAGTTCCCAAACGCTTATTGAGTGTTTTTAGAAGGAAAGGTGATGTAACACAGTGGTAAACATACCACTGTCCCAGCTTTTTTGAAACATATTGCAGGCATCCATTTCAAAATGAGCAAATATTTGCACAAAAACAAAGTTTATCAGTTTGAACATTAAATATCTCGTCTTTGTGCTGTATTCAGTTGAATATAGGTTGAAGAGGATTTGCAAATCATTGTATTGTTTTTATTTACATTTTACACAACGTCCCAACTTCATTAGAATTGCGGTTGTACAGTCATAAAAAAAGACATCAGGATAAGCCACAGACTTGGCTCTGAACAGCTTTTACTGGAAATACTTTCTATCCAAGAACTTATTCCTATTGTGTCTGTGGTTCAAACAACATTCCATACACACGACTTTGTGTTTGGGTGGAGGAAGAAATGTCAGACACACCTGAAGCTTGCACTGCTTGATGCTTCTGGACTTTAAAAAACAGAAAATGTATATCATCCTAATCTGGGTGAAATGACCAATTGCAATAACCTTATTACTGTTTGAAAAAAATATTATTCCATTATTACACCGTACTTCTCTGTGTCAAGGGCGACAAGAATATTCTCCAGAGTTTCTTTTGATGGGCTTTGACTGAATGTAGATGGCACCATTGTACTCATTCCAGCCTGAGGGGTTCCGGTCCTGGACCTCCCAGGCGTAACAGCGGTGTCGAGTCCTTGTGCAGAATGAGCTGACAGCGAGCTGTCCGCCCTGCCGCTGACCTCAGCGCTCACAACAACATGGGATAAGCTGGAAAACAAACAAACAAGCATTTGTGAAGGTGTTTGTTCACTTATCTGTGGATATTCTCAGTCAGCCAGGTCATGGTATCCAAGTAGGTTGAGTTAGTTGCAGAGACTAAACAAGTCCAGTTGACATGACTCAAACTACATGGATGTTTCGTTGCTTGTGTTGTGAAATAATGAGGCATTTAGGAGTCATTGTAGTTTATTACTCATTTTATAAAAAGTTTTGAAAAAACTAACATATGATCTGCCAAATAATTTAACTTCATTAAAATAGTTAACCTGTTTATAATTGTTCTAATAAGGGGATCTGGCACATATTTCTGCTATATTTGCATCTCTGTATGCATTTCTTCATTTCATTATTCATCAGACCAATAACTCCTATTTTAATAGAAAGAATGTAAGATTGCATAGAGCAGCCTTTCTCAAAGAGTGGTCTGTGGACCCCTGATGGTCTATGAGTATATGAGTAACTTAAAAGTGTTTCTAATAAATGAATGAATGAATAAATAAATAAATAAATAAATAAAGACTGTTGGAGTTGTAACCAGTTTAAAATTTTCTGTGGTGAAAAATGAAGGTCTACAGAAGGTTTTCATGGTCAATGCAGTCATTTTCCTGGTTGATAAACACAGAGTTTGACGTCATGAAATTACATTTGAAATTGTGAGACATGAGCTTGCTACACAGAACTGTCAGAAAAGCATGACAGCATTGACAAGTCGAGTTGATAACATCTGAAGTGGACATGTGATGGATGAAAATTTTTTTAAGATTTTCAGGTGCAACTGGTTCTCGATTTCCAACCCTACTGGTTCCGCTCCTTTGTGTTGATTCACCACAAAAGTAATATTTATTACCAGGGTGAACACAATCCTGTCACATTTTGTGAAAATCTTTTCATTTGTTTTTGCATACTCCTGCTAACAAGTCCTCTAATAAGATGACTTGGACAAAAACCTGCTAACTGCTTGTAAATATGGAAACTCTAGATTGAATTATGGAGACACTTTTTGTTTTTGTGGCACACTTAATCTAAAGCCTGTGCTCCAACAGTGTACCTGCCAGTGGTGGTGTCCGCTCTGCCCTCGGACACTCCAGGTGTGGCAGGTCCATGGGCGAGTGGAACCGTGGATGTTGTGTCAGCCTTGGCAATAGTGACCTCCTTCGCCTTGCTGATTTCCTCTCCGCAGTGAGGACAGAAGCTCTGGCCTTTCAGCATCGAGGCACAAGCACGATGAAAACGATGAGAGATACTGATGTCCGGTTGGCACTCCATGAAAGTTCCCTACATAGTGAAAAGCAAAGATCTGAGTAAACAAACATTTTGAGTATTTTTGTCAAAAACTCAAAACTGATTAACATTACAAACTAAATTTGGTCCCGCTCCAGATGATTAAAAGGTAAGTGGTGAATGGTCTCTCATAAAATACCTTTAATTCCCTCTGAAAATCCAGGCAAGGCTCCAGATTTCCAGGTTTAGACAATTAAAACTGAACACAGGCCTAAGACATTCACCAGATAATCACATCTCCTCGAAAACTGCTTCTAATTCAATCAGCGACTCAGTCACCAACTTTGTCCATTTACAACATGATCTGCTAAGTAATGCAAAATTATTGAAAAGGTGCCATTGTCTGTGTAAACAACTCAAGAAATTACAGACAGGGACTCCAACAGACCCAGGCAATAAATCCCCAAATTTTAAAAGTTGCAAAATATGTAAAAAAAAAAAAATAATAAAATAAAAAATAAATAAATAATCCAGTTGCCTTCAACTTCTTTATATCTTATTATACGGATTAACAAGACTCTTCTTTTAGTCAACTTCTAAGGCCTGGGTGGGGGTGGGGAGGGGGATTGGAGGTCAGATAAAGACAGGGCTGTTGAAAACATGATGTCATCCTCCCTTGAGCTTTACATTTCTATACTAGCACTGGTACGATGGAACGAGCTGCTTGGTCTGCTGCCACAGTGACCTGACAAGCGCCGGAAAATGAATGAATGAATGAACGAACGAACGGAGAAAAAAAAAAAAAGCCCAAACTCTCACAATGGGGTATTAAGTCAGCATAGAGCACTAAACTACAGAACTGCCCCGGACAGACAACGGGACCATCCCCACCTCTACAAAATAAACGCGTATCTGTTACAGCAATGTGGGGGTTCTCTGGGGTCCATGTCACTCTGTGACATTCTGAATGATGTACAGAAAAATGCACCTGTCCAAAATGTTGTAGCTGATGTTCCATCGCAAGCAAGTGACCCTTTTTATGCGAGTCTCCCAGAGTAACTGTTGTTTGACAAAGTCATTCCAGTGGTAGGTACCCAAGGATCCGCTGAAGAAATATAGTATCAAAGACATCCAGTTAGCGCCTTAGGGTACTGGCTATCGTCCAAGTCTCACAACCATACAGTAAGACAGGAAACACCAGCACCCTAAAGACTTGGACCTTTGTTCTCCTGCAAAGATATTGCCATTACCAAACACCTCTGTCCAGTGACCTCATGACTCCATAGCTCTTCTCAGGTGTGTCTCAAACTCAAAGGCAGAAGATGCAGAGACATGAATGCCACTGCTAAGATAGGGGAAAGTCTCTACAAGTTCATCACTTTCACCACATACAGATACAGTTCTGATGACAGAGTCCAGGAAGTCACTGAAAGCCTGCATTAAAAGCCTGGATTTCAGTCTTGATCCAGGATAACTGTAAGGCCAGACACATTGACTCCTTGCACAGCCTCTCAAGTGCTGCAATCAGAGCATCCTTTGATTCCACAGCATCATCCACAAAATCAAGGTCACGAAAACCATTCCTCTGTAACAAGGGTACCAAAATTGCTGGTTTCCACAACCCTACCCAATAACCAGTCCATGCAAGCACTATCGTCACAGGAACCAGAACACATCCCTGAGAAACACCAGTTTTCACCGGTAAACTCTCTACAGTACTTCTGTATAGGCTAGTCAGCTAAAGTCCAGCAACTCCTTGTGGATCATATAAATTCTCAGGGTGTCCCAGAGAGCAGGTCAATCAACTGATTTGTTAAAAATCTACATTGGCTGAAAAGAAGCACTGCCAATAAAAAGGGAATAATAACGTAAAAGATTTGTACAAGCGTCAAGACACATTATCTTCAAAATCTTACAATTTTCAACAGCTCAAATCTCAAACTTAGGCCTAAAAACAACAACAAAAAATCCTTAATAAGCATCTGCTGTCACAAAACAGACTGAAGTGACCACATCCATCCACAACTGGGCATGTGACTGTTTACTCACAGCCCGACAGAAGAAGCCACAGCCGGGGCAGCACTGGTGCTTGACCATGCTGTTTCGATGGTCCTCACATAAAAGCAACAGCTGAACAGAATTGGAGGGGCGCATCATTTCGTGTTTCAGCACAGCGCTCTGGCACCATGTGAGAAGTCCGTCGACACACTCTGTGGCCATGCACTTTCTGTCTGCCAGGATCAGAATCTCACGGCTCTTTGGTGTTTCCATGCGGCAGCTGCACAACGGAAGCTCCTGAGACTCCTCAACTGCCGAGCCTGAAGGATCCACAAAGAAGACTTATGAAATTTTCGTTAATGAACCAGAAAAAAAAACAAAACAAAAAAAAAAACAGTGCTCACGTGCACAGATTGGACTCAACTCCAGCAATGAACAACGGTTAATTTATTTTTAAAGTCCTATACCAGAAAAAGAAAAATACAATATCAGAAAAAATAAATGACAAGATACTTTAAATATGCTACCTACGCACAATCAGAATCAGAATAACAGTTATTCACCAATTCTCCTCAAAGAATACAAGGAATTTGACTCCAGTTTGAAGTGAACTCTCTCTGTATGAGCATGTATAAATATACACTGAACACTAAATAATTCACAATTTAAAAAAGCACAAATACAAAAATGTGCAGTAAAAAAAGGCATGTAAAGGAGAAACAGATAAACCAATTGAGGTTGTACACAAGGTATATGAAGTAGTGAGGTCTTGGCAGGTTAAAGGCACACGGCACTAATGAAGGACAATGAAGCCCAAATGAAACAAGAAATCTGGACTTTTGTTGACTTTCGTTGGCATCGTTTAATCTTTGTGCAGCTTTGTTCTTGTAGCTGGCGCTTTGTCAGGATTTTTAAACTGTTGAAAACTTTGAACGAATGCCGCCAAAAACCTCAATTCGTCCGTATTCATTTTGCTGTAGTTCTCTATGTTTTTTTTTATTGTTTGCTTAGTTTTTGTAACATTAGCGTTTAGTTCGACTTTGTTCGACCAGCTAAATGTTTTCATACAGTGCAGAAGCCGGTTTGTGAGCGCTGCAGAGGAGAAGAGATGCAACTCCTCTGCGGCAGTGCTGGTGTGTGGTGTGGGGCTTCTGCCACTGCGTGTGATGAGGCGAGTGCAGCTGCTGTCATGCCTGGCCGACCAGGAAGAATTTGTCGGCCTCCTCCACCAGCACACGGCAGTCCGGGATCATGGTGTTTGCTGCACAAAAAGTCTGGCCGATGTCCACTCAGGAGCTCCAGCATTCTGTCCATGAACTCTGAAGGGCTTGCTGTCCTCCAGCCCGTGCAGAGAGAAGATCCTGCTGGCCCTCTCAGTCTGGCAGTTCAAATGTTTTGAGGATGTGATCCTTAATTCCTGCCTATTTGTTTGCAGCAATTGGGGGGGGGGGCTGGCTTTGCAGGAGCACAATCAGCCTCATTGCCGTAGAGCTGCTGAGAGCCGTCATGACGTAATAATATTTTGTGTCATCTGCGGTGATCTCTCACAGCGAACTGCGCCTCGGTTTGTGCAAACCAGGAGGCAGTTTACAGAAGCATGACTTTGAGCATCAAGTGTGGAAAAAGTTTCAGCTTGTTGCCATGGAGCTGCTGAGGGCTGACACGATCCTTGATGGCTATGTATTTGTTCGCAGCAGGGGGGCTTTGCATGAGCACAATCAGCCTTGTTGCCATGGAGCTGCTGAGGGCCAAGACAGTCCTTAATGGCTTTGTATTTGTTCGCAGCAGGGGGGAGGGTCATCACGACGTAATAATATTTTATGTCATCTGCGGTGATCACTGAGTGAACTGCGCCTCGGTTTGTGCAAACCAGGCGGCAGTTTACAGAAGCGTGACTTTGAAAAAGGTTTCAGCAGCAGCGGACATTCGCGTGTGAACAGGTTTGATCGGTGATCAGAAACACCAGGGTTTTGAAACAAAAAGGCAGAGAGAGAGAGAGAGAGAGAGAGAGAGAGAGAACTATCTCTCCCTCTGTTTCGCTCTTAATGCTGAAACAAGAGGCGGGAAGTTTTAAGTTTGCTTGTGACTTTAAATGGCAACATTTCTACTTTTTTGGGGGGGAGACACAGAAGGACTCTGAACTTTGCAATCTGATGTTCCCAGCGCTGACAAGGAAGCAGTGTGTCCCACTGTACATCTGGAAACTTGAATGCGGTTTGTTTTACTGTTTTGAGAACGGAGCACATTTCTGCAATGCAAAAAAAAAAACATAGGCAGGAGTGCGGCAAGGGCTACACACAACAGTATGCATACATTAAAAGCAAACATATGCAGCTGCAAGCAAATCTATGAACGCAGCGACACGTGAAAAACGTTGAGTACGCGTGTATTTCAGATGTGCAGACTGCAATTAGAGTTTTGGTATTTGAGAGATTTGAGAAATATTTGGTGTGTTTCGAGTGTGTATTATTTTGGTGGAATATTTAGCGTGTGTGGTGGTGGCTTTTTTGTTTGTTTTTGTTTTGTAAAAATGAAGTGTCTTATGAATGTTGAGCAAGCACTTCAGTTTTTTTTTGTTTTTTTTTTTAAATTGGAGCAAGATAGAGCGCACAGCACGTCGTCAGTCTGAACCAGACAGTGAGGATTCTGATGATGAAGGAGATGATCCCTCTTTTGTTCTGGATGAGCAACCAGAGCAGGTGGATCCCCCGACGTGCCCAAAGATCTCCATAGTGGGTCAGATCGCATGCTTCTTTTTGTAGCTTCTCCAGGACTCAGGCACTACAGAGTTCCATCCCAGCGCTGAGTCCTGGAATGCAGAGCAGGATGCAGACATGCACTGCTCTAGCAGTGGCTCCAGGCAGGTTTTATTTAAAGCATCAAGATCAACGTTAGCTTCGGTTTCATTTTATTCCTCTTTTGTTCTTTTTCCATTCTTGAGTCGCAGGCTATTCAGTGATAGGAAAAGTCAAAAGCTCATTCGTCCACCTTTTTCGATTTGTGACTTTTTAAAAACTTTTTCCCCCCTTCGTTTCTCCCAAAGTCCACGATCATCTCCACAGTCTGGACAGGTTCAGCTCCAGGTTGTTCTGATCACACCGGAGGACCAACTGTTCCACCTCCTGTCTGTATACAGTCTCATCACCATCCTGGATGAGACCAATGATGGTGGTATTGCCTGCAAACTTCAGGAGTTGAACAGAGTCTTTTGTACAGAGGGAGAAGAGCAGTGGAGAGAGCACATACCCTCATGGGCACCAGTGCTGACTGTCCGTGTGCTAAATGTGATGCTCCCTGGCCTCACCTGCTGTGTACTGTCCATCAGGAAGTTGGAAATCCACTGACAGGTAGAAGCTGGCACAGAGAGGTTGGAGAGTTTTTTGTGGAAAATGTCAGGGGTGATGGCGTTGAATGCAGAGCTGAAGGTCCACAAACAGGATCATCATGTACGTACCTGCAGAGCCCAAGTGCTGCAGGATGTAATGCAGTCCCATGTTGATTGCATCCCCAACTAGCCTGTTTGCCCTGTAGACAAACTGCAAGGGGTCCAGCAGGGGTCCTGTGGTCCTTCAGGTAGCTCAACACCAGCCGTTCAAAAGATTTCATGACTACAGACGTCAGCGCAAAGGGCCTGTAATCATTTAGTCCTGTTACAGAGGGTTTCTTTGGGACTGGGATAACAGTGGAGTGTTTGAAGGAGGAGTGGACCTCACACAGCTCCAGAGACCTGGTGAAAATTCAGGTGAAGATGGGCTCCAGCTGATTAGCACAGGCTGTTGTGGGCTTACCCTGTTAGTTCCTGTCTTAGCCTTTTTATGTGCATTTCATTCTCATCATCTGTCATGTCTGTCTTTCCTTTGCACTTCCTCCTGTCTCCTGGTCGTGTGGGGGTGTGTCTCTTCTGTCAGTCATGTGCAAGTGTGTGTGGACGAGCTGCACGTGTGGCTGTGTGCATGCTTCTCCGCCTGCTCGTTTTCATCTGTGTCCATGGTGTGTGTGTGTGAGTGAGAGAGAGCGGGTATGAGCATGCATGTCTTGGTACGGCTCCCTCCTGAGTGTGCAGGTCTTGTGTGTGTGTGTCCTGTCTGTCTTCTGTGCTGGTTTGGTGTGTCCGTGCTATTCCAGTTTTAGGTCTTTTTTCATTATTTGCATTTGTTTACAGTTTGTCAGTAATTGGAGCCGAGTTAATTATCTATCATGTTGTCTGTTGCTCCTCATGTGATGTTGCAGTTTGGTGCACTTGGTTTTATGATCTGGTTTTATTAACACGTACCTTGTGTTGTCTGTTTAATCTGTCATCTCATTGTGTTCCTTTAATTCCTCTCGTCTTCTCCCGTCCTCACTCAGTCTTCACATCTGTTGTCAATCAGTTGTCATGCTTATAAGTCACACCCGTCTGCTTCCTCATTTGCCGGTCAATTCCGTTTGTGTTTGTCCTCTGCCATACGTCCTGTCAGTCTCCTCCTTGTTAGTCCAGTTTGTAAGTGTATGCACCCTGCTGTGTTCTTCTGGGGATGCCTAACGGCTGTGATTTATTTTGCAGACCATTGGACAAGTCCAACTGCACATTACTGGAGGCAGAAGAAATCAGCTGTGCGTTCACAGACATCACCAAGGGGATCCCCACCCTGGCCCCTGATGATGTCATGGTGGAGCACGCCTACAGTCCAGACAACACCACCAAGGGGTACTCGAGTCCATCCCCTGACGGCATCCTGGAGGAGCCGCCGGGCTCCTCAACAGAGCCGCCTCCTGGCTCCAGAGTGGGTGCAGGGACTGCTAATCCGTATGCCATCTCTTGTAGGTCTGTGGGTGGATCCGGCGGCAAGCTGGAAGAAGCAGAGACAATTGGTCCAGCTCCAGCAGACATCACCGAGGGGCCCTGAGTCTTGGCCCCTGAAGGCGCCGCCGAGGAAGTGGCCACCTCCGCAGCCGGCCACATCACTGGGGACCAGTCTGTCCCAGCAGATGCTGACTTTGCGGCAGGGTGGATCGCTTTCACACCTGAGGGCGACAGGGTCCAGCCACCTCTACAGCCGAAGATCCCCTACTCCAGGAGACGTCAACGGGGGACCGGTCACCTCTGCAACTGCAGATGTCATCAGGGTGCCTTCAGGCCCCACAGCTCATAATAACGACATGGACCTAACTGGTTCTGCAGAAGAATATGTCCCCGGGGAGCAGTCGGCTCCCTCACCCGGACATGTCAACATGGACCCAGGGGGCTCCGCAAATGACAGCATCATGGAGGAACAGTCAGCCCCCTCATTAGAAGACATGGACACGGACACAGCCACCTCCGCGGCTGACTACATCTCCGGAGATCCGTCTGTTCTCGTGCTAGAAGACATCGGCGGGGTGGGGCCGAACGTCGCTGTCCCTGAAACAACGAACTGCAGTGGGCCGTGCAGCCACCCTACTGACTCTGGAAGGGGGTTGCAGAGTCGCACTTCTACCTCCGCCGTGGACTCCACCTGGTTCTACATTGGACTCCTACCGGCCAAAGGGCCGGCATCCTAGTTCCTTGTTGGACTTCTGCCAGCCAACAAGCTGACCACCTGGTTCTACATTGGACTCCTACCAACCAACGGGCCGGCGTCCTGGTTCTTCAATGGACTAATGGGTTGGCTCCCCCGTTGCGTCTGTGACCTCCAGCCGGCCACACGGCTGGCCTCCACATTCAGCTTCTGCCAGCCGTCAGTCTCTGCTTTCTGAGCTGATCTGACTTTTCCGTCTCTGCACCAGTCTTTGTATGTAAATCGTTGTCCCCTGGGCAGTTTGCTCTGGTTTGGCGGTGTGCGTACCGTTCCTCCTCCCGCCTGGTGTGTGTCATTTTGGGGTTGAGGGTTTTGTTTTTGGTCCCGTTGGGTGGGGTTCCTGTTTTTGTTCTGTTTCCATAGTTTTTGTGTGCCTGTCCTGTCAGGTTTTTTTTTTTGGGGGGGGGGGGGGGCTGTTGTGGGCTTACGCCATTGGTTCCTGTCTTAGCCTTTTTTTAGTTCTCACCATCCGTCATGTCTGTTGGTTATGCCTGTCTTCCAATTGCTCTTCCTCTTGTCTCCTGGTTATGTGGGGGCATGTCTCTTCTGTCAGTCGTGTGCAACTGTGTGTGAGCACGCTTCCCAGGATGCGGATGTGTTTTGGTATGTGGGTACATGTATGCTTCTCCGTCTGCTCATTGTCATCTGTATCCGTGCTGGGTGTGTGTGCATGAGCGTGCGAGTTTTGGGACAGCTCCCTCCTGAGTGTGCAGGTCTTGTGTGTGTCCCCATCTGTATTCTGTGTTGGTTAGGTGTGTGCGTGGTTCTCTCCTGCTGATGCAGGGCTTGTCTGTTCCCCCGTTAACTGTGTACTCATCGTGTTCTGATCCATGTCATTTGTCCGCTGTCTGTCTCTGTTGTTCATCAGTTCTTATTCTTAGGTTGATTTCAGGTTTTCACTCTGTTCTAGTTTGAGGTCTTTTTTCATTATTTACATTTGTTTACAGTTTGTCTGTAGTCAGGGTTGAGTTAATTATCTGTCATGTTGTCTGTGGCTCCTCGTGTTATGTTGTTCATTGTGCTCCTATAATTCCTCTCGTGTTCTCCCGCCCGCACTCAGTGACCACACCTGTTGTCAATCAGTTCTCGTGCTTGTAAGTCACACCCGTCTGCTTCCTCATTTGCCTGTCAATTACGTTTGTCTGTCTTCTGCCATGCGTAAGGACAGTCTCCACCTCGTTAATCCGGTTTGTAAGTGTATGCACCCTGCTGTGTTTTTCTGTCAGTGGTTTGTTGATTAGTCCTGCGTTTGGTCTCTTCCCCTTGGTCTTTTGTTATTTTGGGGGTTATTGTCACGTTGGATCATCTTCACCACTGTTACTGATATCACCATCGCACTCAAAGATTAAACACCTTGGATTTCGAATTTTACCCTTTGTGTCCTGGCTGTCCTGCATCTTGGGGTCCTATCTTGACTCAGCTTAGCTAAAACAATAACACAGGCTCTCAGACATGAGGAAGAGACACCATCAGATCCTGAAGCCTTCTTGATCTTTTGTCTGCAAAACTGCTAGACACTTACTCTTCACAGATCGTTAGTGCGGATGAGGGTGTAGAGGGAGGGAGAAGAGGGTGTCCGGGGGGCAGGTAGTCCATTGTTATTTGGGTGGGTGTTGCAGGATTGTTGACTGAGAATTGTTTTTTTTCACCCTATGAGTAGCTGATAGGTAAATGAACTCAAACATACATTCAGTAATTTAGCACTCTTCATGAACCTATCCCCTGCCTCGTCTAAATAAAACTGGCTGTAAAATGATGGTTTAGTTGTATTATAATAAAGGAGTCTCATACTTGGGCACGCCACTGATTTGGCTTCCAGCTCACCACAGTTCTCTGAAGAAACCAAAGGTTCCTGACTGAGGGTGACACAGTCAGAGGAGGGAACATCTGTGTACATCTTCTCCTCATCCACCTGGAGCTGAGTTGAAGTCTGAGGCTGACCCACTGGCTCTTGTTCTGAGCAGGTGCGACAGGAAACCACACTGAGATCAACTGTAAGCAACAACTCTATTTACAGTCACATTCAATGAACTCATGAATACATAAAAGATGCCAGAAAGTAGAACCTCAAACAAGAATAATTTAATCACATATGACGTGAATACAACCCCTGGCAAAAATTATGGGATCACCGGCCTCGGAGGATGGTCAGTCAGTTGTTTAATTTTGTAGAAAAAAAGCAGATCACAGACATGACACAAAACTAAAGTCATTTCAAATGGCAACTATCTGGCTTTAAGAAACACTATAAGAAATCAGGAAAAAAAAATTGTGGCAGTCAGTAACGCTTACTTTTTTAGACCAAGCAGAGGGAAAAAAATATGGACTCACTCAATTCTGAGAAAAAAAATTATGGAATCACCCTGTAAATTTTCATCCCCAAAACTAACACCTGCATCAAATCAGATCTGCTCGTTAGTCTGCATCTAAAAAGGAGTGATCACACCTTGGAGAGCTGTTGCACCAAGTGGACTGACATGAATCATGGCTCCAACACGAGAGATGTCAATTGAAACAAAGGAGAGAATTATTAAACTCTTAAAAGAGGGTAAATCATCACGCAATGTTGCAAAAGATGTTGGTTGCTCACAGTCAGTTGTGTCTAAACTCTGGACCAAATACAAACAACATGGGAAGGTTGTTAAAGGCAAACATACTGGTAGACCAAGGAAGACATCAAAGCGTCAAGACAGAAAACTTAAAACAATATGTCTCAAAAATCGAAAATGCACAACAAAACAAATGAGGAACAAATGGAAGGAAACTGGAGTCAACGTCTGTGACCGAACTGTAAGAAACCGCCTAAAGGAAATGGGATTTACATACAGAAAAGCTAAACGAAAGCCATCATTAACATCTAAACAGAAAAAAACAAGGTTACAATGGGCTAAGGAAAAGCAATCGTGGACTGTGGATGACTGGATGAAAGTCATATTCAGTGATGAATCTCAAATCAGCATTGGGCAAGGTGATGATGCTGGAACATTTGTTTGGTGCCGTTCCAATGAGATTTATAAAGATGACTGCCTGAAGAGAACATGTAAATTTCCACAGTCATTGATGATATGGGGCTGCATGTCAGGTAAAGGCACTGGGGAGATGGCTGTCATTACATCATCAATAAATGCACAAGTTTAAGTTGATATTTTGGACACTTTTCTTATCCCATCAATTGGAAGGATGTTTGGGGATGATGAAATCATTTTTCAAGATGATAATGCATCTTGCCATAGAGCAAAAACTGTGAAAACATTCCTTGCAAAAAGACACATAGGGTCAATGTCATGGCCAGCAAATAGTCCGGATCTTAATCCAATTGAAAATCTTTGGTGGAAGTTGAAGAAAATGGTCCATGACAAGGCTCCAACCTGCAAAGCTGATCTGGCAACAGCAACCAGAGAAAGTTGGAGCCAGACTGATGAAGAGTACTGTTTGTCACTCATTAAGTCCATGCCTCAGAGACTGCAAGCTGTTATAAAAGCCAGAGGTGGTGCAACAAAATACTAGTGATGCGTTGGAGCGTTCTTTTGTTTTTCATGATTCCATAACTTATTCCTCAGAATTGAGTGAGTCCATATTTTTTTCCCTCTGCTTGGTCTAAAAAAGTAACCGTTACTGACTGCCACAATTTTTTTTCCTGATTTCTTATAGTGTTTCTTAATGCCAGAAAGTTGCCATCTGAAATGACTTTAGTTTTGTGTCACGTCTCTGATCTGCTTTTTTTCTACAAAATTAAACAACTGAATGAACATCCTCTGAGGCCGGTGATTCCATAATTTTTGCCAGGGATTGTATTTACATGTCTTGCGTCAGTAAGACATGAAAAACAAAACCCTGAAATTTGTCTCCATTGAAATCCATGTTGCCCGTTTTTACTTCTTTACTCAGTTTTGCACATTGTGCATACCATATTTGCATTGAGTGCTTTTTTCCCTCTATTGTGCATCGATCTTCCTATCTGGGGGCATCATTTGGGCATGAAAATTAGCATAAATCTGGAATAACATTTTCTTCATAGTCACCAAACGTATTACACAGAGGAAACCATTATTATTATCATTTTTTTTTTTTTCCGAGATTCAGATATCCTGCAATTTATACTCTGATCTGACTTATAAACTGAAAAATCATGTATTCATTAATAATAACAAAAAAAATTTATAAAAGACTTTACCAGAAATCAAAGCACTAAACAAAATAAACTCCAGTAACAAAAGAATAAATGACAACTGTGAAAGTACACTACAACAATGCATAAAAATCCCAAATTAAAGAGCTGATAATAGAAAACTAGAAGCACTCAGAGAGTGCAAACCTCCGCCAAGGCCACAGGGTCACTGACGCCATAACATCTACACGCCGTGGAATCATTGAACCTAAAAAAGTCTAACAATGGTGTTTGCTCAGTAGTAAAAAAAAGTTTCATCTGGTGTGACTGGATAGCATGTATCCTTAGCGCTTGACATCACAGTTTAATGCAACTTGCACCTTTCCCAGAAGCTAATGTCATCTGAGCACTGATATTGATATTGCACGTGCTTATAGACAAAAACAAATAAGAGACAAAATTCAATTTATTATTCAACTAAACTGCAAATATATGAATTTTTAACATTTATGAAACACTTCTCTAAACAAGGCCATAGGGTCACTGACCCTAAAGAGATTCCCTCCTTGGCACAGTGATCTAATTCTTTTTGTCTCTTTCTCTAAAATTGGATATAACAATCATTAGATTATTAATATATAAACAAAAATAAATTTAAGAAATATTACAATTTGAAAAGAAATGCACCCAAACGTGATGACAGCTGCAACTGCTTAATGCTAACTTTTAACATTGAAAATGCCATAGACATGCTAACGCGTTAGCATCGAGATCCGGATCACCACCAAAATTTAATCACTTGTTCCTCTTGTCATTTCCAACCACTCCACAAAATTTCATCAAAATCCTTTCAAAACGTTTTGAGTTATCCTGCTGACAAACAGACAAACAAACAAGCACGACCGAAAACATAACCTCCTTGGCGGAGGTAAAAAGGTATGACTTGTATTTTTTTTGGTTATTCCTCTTCAAGCAGCATTTTTGGCAGGTGTGACTTATATGGAAAATATGGTGTACTTCCCCAGCCAAAGTGGGCACCCACTTATTGCTGGGTGGACAAATACAATGCAGAATACGTGTCGCCAAATCCAGAAAGGTGTAAGAGCGGGTTTGCAAGTTTAGAAGCAAGAAGCCACTGCAGTACGACTGGCTCCTTAATCTCTACTGTAACTGGGATTAGTCAATCAATAACAGCCCGTATGATCTTTAATGGAGCCTCAGTGAGTTTGGCAAGTCAATCGAACACAGCAGTGTGTCGTGAGGTGACGTCGTCATGACCAGTGATCACCTTTGGCCTTTATTCTCCTTTTACGTTTCCTGGATGGCCTGAGCCATGCACTGTCCCCTTTAGCTTTCTTTTTCCACTTCTTCTTGACACTAGATCCTGTGCTCTGAGGAAGACAAAGTTAAACCCACAATACTGATTAAAAAAGCAAACCACAAACAAGACAATTAAAAACAGAACATGCTGTTTTCACACACTCACTGCTGCTCAGTCTGCAGTGAAGTAGCTATGTGAGATATGATTTGACAGATTGAGATAATTTGAATATTTTAGTGCATGGATTGTACCAAGTCTGATTCTGTGTCTTCCTCTCCCTCTTCCTCTCCAGACTCAGACTCCTGCTCATCTTCCACCTCAAAGAAATAAATAAATAAATAAATATATTTTATATATATATATATATATATAATACATAATAAAAAAACAGACACAGACATTTAAATGTAAACTCAGCTCTTCTTTCACAATTTTATCTTTTTAGAAACATTTACATGACTCTGCTGTTACACATTTTGGGCATCGGTTGAAACACTGAGCAGTCTTGGACTAATGCGCATCATCTAACACAATTAAGCATTAAATATTAAAAACATTAACTATAACTGACAGGATAAGATGGGAGGAAGAATGTGCTCCAACCTGAGAGATTGCTTCAGATGTTCTGCTTGTTTCCTGGATGGCAGAAGCACCTTCTACTGGCCGCTGTCGTTCCTCTTCCTCAGACTCCTCCACCTCTTCAGAGTCCTCCTCCTCAGAGGCATTCTCTACATTCTCTCCATTCACATTTGGTACCTCTTTAGTCTAAAAGACAAGAAACGATAAATGAAGTGTGTACAATTTGGCGGCCTGCTGCCATACTAGAAAGTCATTTCACGATATCCGGTTTATGAAATTTTGCGTTAACTGTATTATAAAATGTTACAAAACCAAGATTAGCATGCAGTCATCAGCTGTAGGACATAACTGGGGAGTCAGTCAATCATCCAACAGTACCAGGACTCTATTCTCCTTTTCAACAAACCCATCAGTGTGAACACTGGACTGCATGTGACTGTTCATCTGCAACATTTCTGTTACTGCATGTTCTGAAAATCTCATGCTTTTTGTTTAGTCTTAGAATTGTCAGAGCAGATGCCCATCCCATTTACTCTTATCTGCTTGAGGTTTCTCAAAAAAAAAAAAACAGGGGAGCTTTTCTTTACCCCAGTTGCCAATGTGCTTGGTCATGAGGTGAGTAAGGTCTAGTTCTGACTCTTGCATAGTGTCTTGAGGTAACTTATGATTTGGCAATGTATAAAGAAATTGTAATACGTTCTCTTGGAGTATTTGTTAACTTATAAGCCTAGATGAACCAAACTAGCCAACAAGACTAGCTCGCTTGCAACAGTGGTTTGCCAAGCCACCTGGTTATTTAGCATGCAGTTTCAAGGCTCTATCCAGTTGGTGAATCTTCTAAAACCCTCAACCTGGCACTTTCATTTGTGTATGACTAAAGGTGTAGCCACGCTGTGATGGATTCAGTAAACTGATTAGTAATGCTGCATTTACACATAGGCAGGATGCGTCATATTTGTGTCATTCTTGGCACATTCCTGATATTCTTAACATGACTTAACGCATCTTAACAGGTTTCTTATACTTGTTCCGTACTTGTTCCTGTTTACTTCTGGGGGCGCGGCCTGCTGCTGACCCTGCGCTCACTGTTTGTTTCACTGTTTGTCTGTTAGCGTTATTAAATTTGTTTTAATGTATTTTTTTAAGCAGTTCATTGGTTTAATGTGGATGTGACCTGTCAGAACTTCACTGCACTTTGCACCTTATTGTCGCAATGAAAATCGCACTGCTGTGGATCATTTTCTGCCTATCAGCGTTTGCGCACGGGAGCTGCCTCACAAGCCAGCAAAGCTTCCTTACTTACACCAGAGAGCATCTTTTGTCACTTCGCTCACCTGGTGGGGTTCCTTCAGTTTGTCTACCTGCGGACTGTCAGGAAATCCGACGGCCTCTTAAATGTCTGGGGAAGAGGAAAAAGCGTGGCTCCAGGGGAGGCGTGAGGCACCGACTCTGGAGACGCCGCAGCAGATTCTCGCTGCCTGTCATCACTCTGTCTAACGTCCGCTCGGTAAGCAATAAACTCGATGAACTTGTGCTGAGAGCCAAGCATGACAGTGAATTTAGACAGAGTAATCTTGTGTGTTTGACGGAAACATGGCTTAAAGATCATCACGATACACCGAGCCTGTCAGGCTACACCGCTGTCAGAGCGGACAGGGACGCGCGCACTGCGCACAAATCCATCTGAGGGGGTCTGTGTTTGTTTGTGGATAACAGCTGGGCCACTCAATACAGCATACGAGAGCAAGTATGCACACCTGACTATGAGATACTGACTGTATCTTTTAGACCCTTTTATCTTCCGCGGGAGTTCGGACAGATCACTGTCATTCTCGTATACGTGCCCGGTCCAGATGACGACGCAGCAGGAGAGAGAATAGCAGAGAGCTATAATAATGCACTCACCCGCTCTGCTGACCAGCCCGTTTTCATTCTGGGTGACTTTAACTCCTGCAGTCTGTCTGACCACCTGCCCACTCTACAGCAATATGTAGACTGTCCTACACGTCTGCATCGCACGCTTGACCGTTGCTATGGCAACATCCCAGAGGCTTATAAAGCGGTATGCAGACCGCCTCTTGGAAAATCTGACCACAATGTGATTCATCTTTTGCCTAAATACAAAGCTGTGGTCAAAAGAATTAAAACAGTTAATAAGCAGGTACAGGTGTGGTCCGAGGAAAGCAAAGAGCAACTCAGAGACTGTTTTGATGAAACAAACTGGGACATTTTTTTTTAATCCTGTCAGGATGGAGACGAACTCACTGACACCATCACATCTTATATTAAGTTCTGTGAGGATAACGTGTCAGAGACTAAAACTGTGAAAATATTCCCAAATAACAAACCCTGGGTGTCTAAACAATTGAAAATCTGTCTTAATGAAAAGAAGGCAGCCTTCTGCTCTGGTAATGTGCAATTAATGCAGGAAAAAAGGAGACAGCTGAGAGGGAATATATTTAAGGCAAAAATTGAGTACAATAATAAAGTAGAAAGTAAATTTTTCAGTGGCAATATAAAACAAGCCTGGGAAGGTCTAAATACACTGATGGGCAAATCCAGTAAGAAATGTGATGCTCTTACAACCATTAATCAATGTTTTGTTGATGAGTTAAACCTTTTCTTCTGTAGATTTGATAAAGTGGATGATAAACAGGAATGTGATGAGATCTGTAAAAATCTTCCAGCAGGAGCTCCCACAGCTATCACTGAGGATGACGTGGCTAAAAGTCTTTCTAAACTGAAGCCAAACAAGGCCACTGGCCCAGATGGCCTGAAAGCCCGTCTACTCAAAGACTGTGCTCCTCAATTAAAAGGAGTCTTTTCCAGATTGTTTAATTCCCTTCTTGTCACAGGAGTGCCCAAATCTTGGAAATTCTCCATAATAAGGCCTATACCAAAAAAGCCAGGGGCAAGCAAACTTGAAGATATTATGTAAAACTATGGAGAGAGTTTTAGTTGACATCCTGACCACCACAGTGGTCAGTGAACTAGACCCTCTGCAGTTTGCCTATAAGAGGGACAGAGGTACTGATGATGCCGGATTGATCTTGCTGGACATGATCTCAAAGCAGCTCTCACTTGCTAAAGCATATGCTCGGGTTTTGTTTGTAGTCTTCAGTGCAGCTTTTAATTCTATGAAATTACATATTCTTCTGAAAAGGCTGGCTGATTTAAATGTTGAAAAGGGCCTGATGCTCTGGATCAGAGACTTTCTGTCTTGTCGCCCTCAAAGAGTTTGTGCTAACAACATTCTGTCAGGAGAGCTCATCATAAGCATAAGCACTGGCTGCCCACAGGGTAGCGTTCTTTCACCTCTGCTCTTCTCTCTTTTTACAAACGAATTTGCAGTTAATGACACAAACTTTAAACTGATTAAATACGCGGATGACATGGCCCTAGTCGGCCTGCTACAGAAGTGTGACTCCTCTGGCGAAGCCTCCTATCTCGCTCACATTAAGGCTCTTGAAGCTTGGTGTCTCGACAGCCAGCTGGAAATCAATGTGTCTAAGACAAAGGAGCTTGTTTTTCACACAAAGCAAGAACTGACCGTGCAGCCAGTTTCACTCGATGGCCAGCTTGTTGAAACGGTTGAAACTTTTAAATATCTTGGTACAGTTCTTGATAGTCACTTGAGCTTCTTTGAAAACACTGATTTTATCTTTAAGAAATGTTCACAGCGACTCAGTCTTCTCAGAAGATTGAGTTGTCTTGGTGTTAATCCGCAGATTTTAGAGCTTGTGTATTCTGCACATATTGAGAGTATTTTAACATTTCATCTTTGTGTTTGGTTTGGTCACTTGAGTTGTAAATGTAAGGACAAATTAAACAGAATTGTAAAAATGGTGGGGAAAATTGTGGGAAAACCCCAGAAGACTCTGGCCCACTTTTACACTGACAGGATGAGGAGGAAAGCTGAGAGAGTCCTGTTTGAGTTCTTGAAGTCTGGGAGGCGCTACAGAGCTCCTCTGGCCAAAGGTTCTTTCAAAAAATCTTTTATACCAAATGCCGTCACCATAATGAACTCAAAAAAGTGACCACTCCACAAATTAAACCTGAACTGCTTTACTTCTGTTTTATTTGATTTTATTAGATATTACTGTACGTTTTATTTATCTTACTAGGTCTTATTCTATTTCTTCTTTTACTTCCATGTATTTTATGTATCTTATTTTTGTTTTATTCGTGTGTTTGTATGAATGTTTTATGACTGTTTTTTTGTCTTTTTTGTGATGGTGAGCCAAAGACAATTTTCCAGATCGGTGGACAATAAATAATTATTCTATTCTATTCTGTTCTTATGCATGTTGGTGCATGATATTCGTGATTTTCGTGGAGCATGTTTTTGGCTGTCAAAAAATCTTCCACGAATGTCACACGCCCTCATTTCACCTCATGTCGTGGAGGTCGCAATTGAGCGTGTTGATCCGTCTTGATTAGTGGTGATCCTTAATAGAGCGTGACAGCGTTCTCTCACAATTAAACCCTGCTGCACCGCATTCAGTTTCACTGCTGCAGTAAGCTGAAGAAAGACAGTGACGCCAAGTCAGCTAAAAGTTTCTTTCCAATGCTCCTCAGCACGCTCCTGGAGGTGTTCCACCTGCTGCATGTGTCTGATGTTTGGGAAAACGAGCGAGACGAAAGCCACGTGGAGCCACACATATGGCTCTCTCCATTTACTCCTCCTTTCTGCACCACTCCATGGCACAAAGCCCAACTAAGTGTGCAGTCACAAAGTTCTGCTGTGGATTTTGAGGAGCAAACTGGAGCGATCTGAATTGTTCAGCAACTGACGGTTGGATGAATATGGGGGTGTGTGTGGAGATAATTTGCCTTATTCACAATGTGACAGAACTTAATGCACTGTTATGCGTGATAATGCGCAACAACACAACAATTATTCTTGTCCGTGCGTAATGGTTCTTGATAATTCTCCAGAAACACGTGCCATTAATCGTAACGCGTGGTAACAGGTTCCAGTAGTTCCCGAGGACACCTGATGCCTCTGCCTGAAATCATGATCAGCGGCCAAGAATGTATACTTCATGACATTCGTGACTTGCAGTCATTATGTGTAAACGCATCATAACAGATTGAAATAATTTGCCCGGTTGCAAAAATACCCTAATCTGTTGGTCTCCGGTGGATTTGGGGCTTTGATGGAATGAGTGGACAACCTCCAAATGTGGGTTTGCAGTGTTTACGGATAAAACTAACATCTACCAGATGTCAACTGGCAAGCTAAGGAAGAAGTAAAGGACAAAACAGTAAACAAACGTGCAGCCACAGGGTAAGATTTCAGTCTGAGGGTCGCGCAAAGATTTTAGCATACACAAAACTTTCCGCTGGACATCAGCTGACAAGGAACGCATTTAATGAATGAGAAAAGGATTTGTACAGGACAAAAATGGACACAAACTGATATCTAAATTTCATTTCTGCTGGCCTCTACTGGTGGTTGGCTCTCACTGCGGTATTGCATCACTTCCTGTTCCGGAGCACAGCGGTGTTTTGCTGTATCTGTTAGCTGTTTAATCTGTGTAGTTAGACTGATCTAGATAACAATTTATTTCACAGTGTAATCTTCACGTGCCTTAATTAAAGCACTCTCTCTGATGAATCACCTCTAAATTATTCACACATTATTCACTTTGTGTGTTTTTAGGAATCCGATAGCTTAGCGCAGCTATTAGCGCTTAACCGGTTTAGCATGGCGGCTTCTCCTGTCTCTCCCCCACTTTTCTGCGCTTTTTTCTGTGTGAAATGTTTAGTTATTCCAAATTGGAGACTCGGGTCCGCACCTTGGAAAATCCTACAGCTAGCCAGGCCCCTGTAGTTGGTGTGGACCAAGGTAGCTTAGCCACCGTTAGCTGTACCCCAGCAGATCCCGAGCAGCCGGGAAAGCAGGCCGGCTGGGTGACTGTGAGGAAGAAGCATAGTTCGAAACAGAAGCCCCCTGTACACCACCAACCCGTTCACATCGCTAACCGTTTTTCCCCACTCTGCGACACACCCGCCGAGGATCAAACTCTGGTTATTGGCGACTCTGTTTTGAGAAATGTGAAGTTGGCGACACCAGCAACCATAGTGAAATGTCTTCCGGGGGCCAGAGCAGGCGACACTGAAGGAAATTTGAAACTGCTGGCTAAGGCTAAGCGTAAATTTGGTAAGACTGTAATTCACATCGGCAGTAATGACACCCAGTTACGCCAATCGGAGGTCACTAAAATTAATATTGAATTGGTGTGTAACTTTGCAAAAACAATGTCGGACTCTGTAGTTTTCTCTGGGCCCCTCCCCAATCGGACCGGGAGTGACATGTTTAGCCGCATGTTCTCCTTGAATTGCTGGCTGTCTGAGTGGTGTCCAAAAAATGAGGTGGGCTTCATAGATAATTGGCAAAGTTTCTAGGGAAAACCTGGTCTTGTTAGGAGAGACGGCATCCATCCCACTTTGGATGGAGCAGCTCTCATCTCTAGAAATCTGGCCAATTTTATTAAACCCTCCAAATCGTGACTATCCAGGGTTGGGACAAGGAAGCAGAATTGTAGTCTTACACACCTCTCTGCAGCTTCTCTCCCTCTGCCATCCCCCCAATACCCCATCCCCGTAGAGACAGTGCCTGCTCCTAGACCACCAATAACCAGTAAAAATCTATTTAAGCATAAAAATTCAAAAAGAAAAAATAATATAGCACCTTCAACTGCACCACAGACTAAAACAGTTAAATGTGGTCTATTAAACATTAGGTCTCTCTCTTCTAAGTCCCTGTTAGTAAATGATATAATAATTGATCAACATATTGATTTATTCTGCCTTACAGAAACCTGGTTACAGCAGGATGATTATGTTAGTTTAAATGAGTCAACACCCCCGAGTCACACTAACTGTCAGAATGCTCGTAGCACGGGTCCAGGAGGAGGATTAGCAGCAATCTTCCACTCCAGCTTATTAATTAATCAAAGACCCAGACAGAGCTTTAATTCATTTGAAAGCTCGACTCTTAGTCTTGTCCATCCAAATTGGAAGTCTCAAAAACCAGTTTTATTTGTTATTATCTATCGTCCACCTGGTCGTTACTGTGAGTTTCTCTGTGAATTTTCAGACCATTTGTCTGACTTAGTGCTTAGCTGAGATAAGATAATTATAGTGGGTGATTTTAACATCCACATAGATGCTGAGAATGACAGCCTCAACACTGTATTTAATCTATTATTAGATTCAGTTGGCTTCGCTCAAAATGTAAATGAGCCCACCCACCATTTTAACAGCACTTTAGATCTTGTTCTGACATATGGCATAGAAACTGAAGACTTAACACTGGGATTACCAGCATTTTTACACTACTCCTCTATCTACCAAGCGCTGCCAAATGGCAGCACTGGGGTACTTTACATCTCATTAGGCCACATTTTGTTATGTACATGGGGGCCATTAGATCAGAATGTGCAAGTGCTGGAAAGCCAGCTCACAACACATACTCACTCTGTTGACTGAGAGACGCAGAGATGGCTAAGCTTTATAGCACAGAGCATATAAGATATTTTGGACATCCAGTGTGAGCAGCAAAGTACTGTGCATATGACAATAAAGCTTTGAATCTTGAATCTAAATTTCTTCTACTAAGTGTTGTGTTTTTTTTACATCTCATTAGGCCACATTTTGTTATGTACATGGGGGCCATTAGATCAGAATGTGCAAGTGCTGGAAAGCCAGCTCACAACACATACTCACTCTGTTGACTGAGAGACGCAGAGATGGCTAAGCTTTATAGCACAGAGCATATAAGATATTTTGGACATCCAGTGTGGGCAGCAAAGTACTGTGCATATGACAATAAAGCTTTGAATCTTGAATCTTGAATCTAAATTTCTTCTACTAAGTGTTGTGTTTTTTGTAACAAGTTCACAGAAAGGAGATGTGGCAGTGCCAGGTGCGTTCAAACCAACTAGGTCAAATGTCACCTGGTAACAATAGAAATAATAAGAATATAGAAATAACAAAACATTAGCATAATAACTATTGAAGTAATAGTGGTACAAATATCAATCCTAAAGCTATGGGTATGTCTTTATGGTCAAAGAATCTGATCAAGTTGAAAAGTTTATTTTATTCTTTATAACTAAACATCTGTTTTTTCTTATGTATTGGGTTCTGTCTTTAGAGTTACTTCTTACAAATGCAACTGAAACTATTTTTTTATTTTGCTGACACAAAGAGGACAAATGTGCAAGCTGAATAAGGTGCTACTGTGTATTAGCTCATGAAAGGGGGTCGTTGAGATGTAAATCCAGGGAGTGCCATTTGGCAGCGCATTGGGATTTAAAGGTATAACTGCCATTTGGCAGGTCCTTGGGATTTAAAGGTATAACTGCCATTTGGCAGGTCCTTGGGAGTTCCAGTGTTAACAGTATTCCCTGAAAACCCCCTGTTGTCTGATCATTTCTTAATAACATTTACATTTACTTTAATGGACTACCCAGCAGTGGGGAATAAGTTTCATTACAGTAGAAGTCTTTCTGAAAGCGCTGTAGCTAGGTTTAAAGATATGATTCCTTCTTTGTTATATTCTTCAATGCCATATACCAACACAGTGCAGAGTAGCTTCCTAAACTCTGTGAGTGAGATAGATTATCTCATCAATAGTTTTACATCCTCATTGAGCTCAACTTTGGATGCTGTAGCTCCTCTGAAAAAGAGAGCCTTAAATCAGAGCCTAGAAAAAGAGTCTGTTGCTCTATAAAAAAGCCCTCCGTAAAGCTAGGACATCTTACTATTCATCACTAATTGAAGAAAATAAGAACAACCCCAGAGTCAGAGCTCTATTGAGCCGAGTATTCCTTTAACTTTAACTAGTAATGACTTCATGACTTTCTTTGCAAATAAAATGTTAACTATTAGAGAAAAAATTATCCATAACCATCCCAAAGACATATCTTTATGTTCGGCTGCCTTCAGTAATGCTGGTATTTGGCTAGACTCTCTCCGATTGTTCTGTCTGAGTTATTTTCATCCGATTGTTCTGTCTGAGTTATTTTCATTAGTTACTTCCTCCAAACCATCAACATGTCTATTAGACCCCATTCCTACCAGGCTGCTCAAGGAAGCCCTACCATTAGTTAATGTTTCGATCTTAAATATGATCAATCTATCTTTATTAGTTGGCTATGTACCACAGGCTTTTAAGATAGCAGTAATTAAACCATAACTTAAAAAGCCATCACTTGACCCAGCTATCTTAGCTATTTATAGGCCAATCTCCAACGTTCCTTTTCTCTCAAAAATTCTTGAAAGGGTAGTTGTAAAACAGCTAACTGATCATCTGCAGAGGAATGGTCTATTTGAAGAGTTTCAGTCAGGTTTCAGAATTCATCATAATACAGAAACAGCATTAGTGAAGGTTACAAATGATCTTCTTATGGCCTCAGACAGTGTCCTGTTAGACCTCAGTGCAGCTTTTGATACTGTTGACCATAAAATTTTATTACAGAGATTAGAGCATGCCATAGGTATTAAAGGCACTGCGCTGCAGTGGTTTGAATCGTATTTATCTAACAGATTACAATTTGTTCATGTAAATGGGGAGTCTTCTTCACAGACTAAGGTTAATTATGGAGTTCCACAAGGTTCTGTGCTATGACCAATTTTATTCACTTTATACATGCTTCCCTTAGGCAGTTATTAGAAAGCATTGCTTAAATTTTCATTGTTATGCAGATGATACCCAGCTCCAGTAATACTTTGAGAAATCTTGGAGTCATTTTTTAATCAGGATATGTCAGTCAATGCGCATATTAAGCAAATATGTAGGACTGCTTTTTTGCATTTGCGCAATATCTCTAAAATCAGAAAGGTCTTGTCTCAGAGTGATGCTGAAAAGCTAATTCATGCATTTATTTCTTCTAGGCTGGACTACTGTAATTCATTATTATCAGGTTGTCCTAAAAGTTCCCTGAAAAGCCTTCAGTTAATTCAAAATGCTGCAGCTAGAATGCTGACAGGAACTAGAAGGAGAGAGCATATTTCACCCATACTGGCCTCTTTTCATTGGCTCCCTGTTAATTCCAGTATAGAATTTAAATTTCTTCTTCTTACTTATAAGGTTTTGAATAATCAGGTCCCATCTTATCTTAGGGACCTCTTAGTACCATATCATCCCAAAAGAGCGCTTCGCTCTCAGACTGCAGGCTTACTTGTAGTTCCTAGAGTTTGCAAGAGTAGAATGGGAGGCAGAGCCTTCAGCTTTCAGGCTCCTCTCCTGTGGAACCAGCTCCCAATTTGCATTAGGGAGACAGACACCCTCTCTACTTTTAAGATTAAGCTTAAAACTTTCCTTTTTGAAAAAGCTTATAGTTAGGGCTGGATCACGTGACCCTGAACCATCCCTTAGTTATGCTGCTATAGACTTAGACTGCTGGGAGGTTTCCCATGATGCACCCAGTGTTTCTTTTTATTCACCTCTTTTTGCTCTGCATGCACCACTCTGTTTTTAATCATTGGTGATTGATCTCTGCTCTCTTCCACAGCATGTCTTTTTTTCCTGATTCTCTCCCCTCAGCCCCAACAAGTCCCAGCAGAACACTGCCCCTCCCTGACCCTGGTTCTGCTGGAGGTTTCTTCCTGTTAAAAGGGAGTTTTTCCTTCCCACTGTCGCCAAGTGCTTGCTCATAGCGGGTCGTTTTGACCGCTGGGGTTTTTCTGTAATTATTGTATGGCTTTTGCCTTACAATATAAAGCACCTTGGGGCAACTGTTTGTTGTGATTTGGTGCTATATAAATAAAATTTGATTTGATTTGATTTCTATTGCTCATAAGTTTATTAAAATCCATCACAGTGTGACAGCTGCTTAAGTCCATCATAATATAACAACAACCACAGTAAGACCACAAAAAACTAACAAACTGGTAATCACCCAGTCCTGTCCTGCAAGTATTACCAGAGCAGTAGATAAATATGGCTTTGGTAATCCTTCATGTGAAGGCTAAGGCTGTAGGTGTGAAAGTGTGCATCTTTATGCCCCACTCTAAGGATACACACAAACCAAGTGAACATCAATTAATTACCCAAGATGAACAAGAGAAGCTACAGCAGTCTGAATGGACAATACAACAATACCAACACATTGAACCAGAGTATCTTCACAGACACAATTCACCAAAATGCAACACATCATATTGTCAAAGATCATCTTAACCAATCTGCAAACAGTGTTGTTTTCAGGACAAATGAATGCTCCATCAAAATTATTATGAATATGCAAAACGTTCCCACCAAGGCTCAAACCTGGGTTTTATGACAATGAGTCTGGTGACGTACCCTCTACAGAAGTGGAGATTTCTTGTGTGTATTACTGTGGGAACAAAAATATGCATGTACAGTAGTGTTCAGAATAATAGTAGTGCTATGTGACTAATATTATATAATATTTATTTCTTATTGTTACATGGGAAACAAGGTACCAGTAGATTCAGTAGATTCTCACAAAGCATTCATGATATGCACACTCTTAAGGCTATGAAATTGGGCTATTAGTAAAAAAAGTAGAAAAGGGGGTGTTCACAATAATAGTAGTGTGGCATTCAGTCAGTGAGTTTGTCAATTTTGTGGAACAAACGGGTGTGAATCAGGTGTCCCCTATTTAAGGATGAAGCCAGCACCTGCTGAACATGCTTTTCTCTTTGAAAGCCTGAGGAAAATGGGACATTCAAGACATTGTTCAGAAGAACAGTGTAGTTTGATTAAAAAGTTGACTGGAGAGGGGAAAACGTATACGCAGGTGCAAAAAATTATAAGCTGTTCATCTACAATGATCTCCAATGCTTTAAAATGGACAAAAAAAAAAAGAGACATGTGGAAGAAAATGGAAAACAACCATCAAAATGGATAGAAGAATAACCAGAATGGCAAAGGCTCACCCACTGATCAGCTCCAGGATGATCAAAGACAGTCTGGAGTTACCTGTAAGTGCTGTGACAGTTAGAAGACGACTGTGTGAAGCTAATTTATTTGCAAGAATCCCCCGCAAAGTCCCTCTGTTAAATAAAAGACATGTGCAGAAGAGGTTACAATTTGCCAAAGAACACATCAACTGGCCTAAAGAGAAATGGAGGAATTTTTGTGGACTGAGAGTAAAATTGTTCTTTTTGGGTCCAAGGGCCGCAGACAGTTTGTGAGATGACCCCCAAACTCTGAATTCAAGCCACAGTTCACAGTGAAGACAGTGAAGCATGATATGGGCATGTTTCTCCTACTACGGTGTTGGGCCTATATATCGCATACCAGGTATCATGGATCAGTTTGGATATGTCAAAATACTTGAAGAGGTCATGTTGCCTTATGCTGAAGAGGACATGCCCTTGAAATGGGTGTTTCAACAAGACAATGACCCCAAGCACACTAGTAAACGAGCAAAATCGTGGTTCCAAACCAACAAAATTAATGCTTCGCAGATGTGAATAAATCATGAAAAACTGTGGTTATACAACTAAATATTAGTTTAGTGATTCACAGGATTGCTAAAAAAGCAGTTTGAACATAATAGTTTTGAGTATGTAGCGTCAACAGCAGATGCTACTATTATTGTGAACACCCCCTTTTCTACATTTTTTTTTTTTTTTTTTTTACTAATAGCCCAATTTCATAGCCTTAAGAGTGTGCATATCATGAATGCTTGGACTTGTTGGATTTGTGAGAATCTACTGAATCTACTGGTACCTTGTTTCCCATGTAACAATAAGAAATATACTCAAAACCTGGACTAATCTTTTTAGTCACATAGCACTACTATTATTCTGAACACTACTGTACCTACTAATAACCACTGCGCTGTGCCAATGCAAAGCGAGTCACACAAGTACAAGAGCCAGAGTGTACTCTCAAATGTGGCAAATTAACAGACCGACTAGATGTTGGCCAAGAGGCTTAATAAAGATATAAATTTTGTTTATATTGTGAAATGGGATGCAAATTACCTCTGGGCTCTGGGTGGATTGTTGTAATTTCTTAAACATTTCCAGCACAGTTCGTTGCTTTAGCAATTTTGCTTTCTTCTTGGGAACCAGGCTGTATGTTCCCATCTTTCTTTTTTTTCTGCGTGACGACAACAGTCCTGCGAGGGATGCTACAACACCAAAAAAGAACAGCACACAAATACAAAGTAAGACAGGAAGTAGAAATGGTGCTTCAAATGACTCCATTTCATCAGAGACAATTTTCCTTCAGTACAGTGCGTTTGTAAGATATTTGATGTTCTCTGACCTAACTGGAGTTTGGCTTTAAATGGAGGCAGCGCTGTAGGTGGAGGTGAAGCTGCTGACGGTGGCGCTGGAGCTGAAGGTGGAGAAGGTGGCCTTGTAGCTGAAGGTGCCACCGGAGCTGAAGGTGGCAAAGGTGGCCCAGGAACTGAAGGTGGAGAACGTGGCCCCGGAGCTGAAGGTGGCGAAGGTGGAGCAGTAGATGGAGAAGGCGGAGCTGACGATGGAGCCGTTGGAGATACTGCTAAAGCTGCTGAAGCTACTTGTGCTGATGCTGGTGTTTGTGATGGAGTCTGAGGTAGCGGATGCTGAGAGGATTGTTCTGGGGTTTTCAAAGCGTCAGCTGCAACACAACTCTCTGTTCTTGCAATCTTTGCGTCTCTCAATTCCTTGTTAAGTAGCTGTTGGTGACAGGAAACAAACAAAAAAAAAAAACCTTAACATGATTACGTCACAAAGTGAGATCCTGATCAGAGTTCTTCATGGTTATTTTGACAATACTCCACTTTTTCCATATGATAAGTATCTTGAGAAAGCCATGTAAAAGCATGAAATTAAACAGGCCAACAGGCTCAAGACACATTCAAATTTCAAATTCAAATTTATTAATTTATATAGCGCCAATTCACGACAAAATCGTCTCAAGGAGCTTCACAACATAAACAATTAAAAATTTAAAACAATAAAAACAACCATAAAAGAAAGACAGCAGTAAAAGAATACAAGACTAAAAACACATCATAACACTAATGATAAAACAGGGAAAATAAATGAGTCTTTAAACATGATTTAAAGGTCTCCACAGTGTCCGACTGCCGAATGTGTGCCGGCAGATCGTTCCACAAAGCTGGGGCACGATAGGAAAAAGCTCTGTGACCGGCAGACTTTTTATTCACCCTGGGAACACACAGAAGTCCTGCACCCTGAGAACGCAGGGCCCGAGCTGGTACATAGGGGCTTATCAAGTCAGCCAGATAGGGAGGTGCAAGTCCATGAACAATTTTATAAACTAAAATCAGTACTTTAAAATCCGATCTTGCAGAAACAGGAAGCCAGTGCAGGGACGCCAAGATTGGCGTAATGTGGTCAAACTTTCTGCTCCGTGTCAAAAGTCTGGAAGCAGCATTCTGAACCAATTGAAGACCCCTGATCCTGGACTGCGGTAAGCCAGAGAACAGAGCATTACAATAGTCCAATCTAGAAGAGACAAACGCATGAATCAAAGTCTCAGCATCAGCCATAGACAGAATAGGACGAATCCTCGCTATATTTCGCAAATGGAAGAAGGCAGTCCTTGTAATGTCTCTAATGTGGAGATCAAAGGACAACGCAGGATCAAAAATTACTCCAAGGTTCCTCACTTTATCCGTATGATGTATAACACATGGACCTAAGCTAAATGCTAGCTGATCAAATTGATGCCGATATCTCACTGGACCAAAAACCATAACTTCAGTCTTATCAGAATTTAAAAGTAGGAAGTTACTAGACATCCAACTTCTTACTGATGCAAGACAATCTTCCAAGGATTTTATGTGAGTAAGATTACCAGCAGTTATTGGCATATACAATTGAGTGTCATCAGCATAGCAATGAAAGGGAATCCCAAAACGCTGCAATATATTCCCGAGGGGTGCTACATAAAGAGAAAAAAGCAAGGGGCCCAAAACGGATCCCTGAGGAACCCCAAACTTCATGTCTCTACGATCGGAGGAGGTTCCATTACACAATACACAGCAGGAACGACTGAACAGGTACGACGTCAACCATGCAAGAGCAGTTCCAGTAATCCCAAAGTGATTCTCCAGCCTATTGAGTAGAATATGGTAATCCACAGGGTCAAATGCAGCACTAAGATCCAGCAGCACCAGGACCGTAGTGATATCCGAGTCCATTGCTCGCAAAAGGTAATTCACTACTTTAGTAAGTGCTGTCTCTGTGGAATGAAATTTTCTAAAAGCAGACTGCAGTGGCTCAAAAAGATTATTCTCAGTGAGGTAGTCCACGAGCTGTCGCGAGACCACTTTTTCCAGGATTTTAGAACAAAATGACAGATTTGATATCGGTCTATAATTCTTCAATACACTAGGGTCGAGATTAGATTTTTTAAGTAATGGTTTGATCACTGCAGACTTAAAACACTTAGGAACAGATCCAGAAGTTAATGAGAGATTTATAATTTCCAGCACAGTTGGTCCAAGAATCGGCCACAGGTCCTTAAACAGTTTTGTTGGTACAGGATCAATTAAACAGGTTGTGCTTTTAGTAGATGTCACGAGCTTCGTCAGTGCGCCTAGCGAGATACCATCAAAATCTGTAAATCTGGATACCACCTCAGTGGGCGCATCCACCTCCACAGCAGTATGCAGTGGTTGGGCCAAAGCCTGCTGAGATATACTCAACTTAATATCCTCAATTTTCTTCTCGAAGTAATCCAAGAAGTCCTGTGCTGAGAAAGGAGAGTGAATAACAGGTGGCTGTCCATGAATAAGAAGTGCTACAGTTTCAAACAAAAACTTGGAATTATGCTTATTTTTATTAATCAAATCAGAATAATAGGCACGCTTTGTAGCCAGTAGTGCCTGCTTATAATCCAAAACAGCATCTCGCCATGCAAGATGGAACACCTCTAATTTAGAACTACGCCATTTCCGTTCAAAACCTCGAGCCTTCTGCCTAAGGTCACGCAGGTAACCATTAAACCAAGGTGAGTATGCCTTGGGAAGGTGTGTCCTCAAGAGAGGAGGCGCAACCTTGTCCAGTGTGGCCTTGAGCGCTGAGTTCAAGCCATCCGCAAGACTATCTACTGATTGAATATTCTCTAACACCGAGGCCAAAATTTCAGGCAATCTGGCTTCGAGTTCTATCATAATTGAAGGAGTAATGCATCGCCGCAAAGAAAGACAAGGCTTTCGATCCACTAGGCGCGGCAACATAAATGCACACCTAACAAATGAGTGGTAGAGATCACCAAGGCAAGAGGCAAAATGTCAATGTTTGTGACGGCAAGGCCACATGTGAGTACCAGATCAAGGGTATTTCCACTAGTATGTGTTGAATCCTGAATACATTACTGCAATACATATGTGCATTAATCACACTGTACAGTCAGAATGCCATAGCTGTCAGGGGCATGGATTATCTTTGCAAAGGTGAAGTGAATGAATAGCTTTTAACAAATTTGTGAATACAAATCAAGGAAAATAAACCTTATATATTAGGGATGTGGAGATTAAATGATACGAATCCGTATCTAAACCCAACTCAGTGAGCGTGATGTGAGTGTACTGATTCATTCAGTGTGCATCGATTCAACTGACGGATGAAACTGTGATGACTATTTGCTGCGTGCTTGCATCGATTTTTTGTACTGTATTATTTTGGCTTTCTTTTTAAAAGAAGGAAAACTTGAAAAGACGCAGGTCGTGTAGAAAGAATGCCATGGCTGCCGCTGCGCCCCCTAACTTGCAAAACTGGTAAAAAAAAAAAGTATCTCAAATTACTTTTGCCAAGGTGGTACTCTGCCATTGAGTAGCTCACTTTAAGTCACTCATTGAGAGTGATGTTGTCTTACTGTTTAAGTTCTGACAGTGTGATCAAACAGGTTCCAAATATGGCAGAACTGATTCCTGTTCCTGAATGTTAGATATGGTAAATTTGCTGCTTATAAGGAGTAAAACAAATTCTCTGTCTGTATCAGAATCAGAAGACTACCATAGTACCATACTGAATTGCAGCTTCTTATTTTCTAGTTAAATTTTTGGTATAATTTCTTTGCATCATGTTGAATCGCACCGTATTGCATTGCAAGGAATTGCATCGAATCGGGAACGGAGTGAATTGTCAGTATCGTCATGTATATGTATCGTATCTCTGGTAGTGTATCGAGATGCGTATCAAACCGTTGTGAGTGATGAGATTAAAATATATGCCCAATATATATAGATATATATATCTATCTATATATATATATATATATATATATATATATATATATATATATATAGATATATATATATATATAGATATATATATACACACACACACACACACACGCTGGTCATATGATTAGAATATTGTGAAAAAGTTGATTTATTTCAGTAATTCCATTCAAAAACTGAAACTTGTATATTATATTTATTCATTACACACAGACTGATATATTTTAAGTTTTTATTTATTTTAATTTTGATGATTATAACTGACAACTAATGAAAATCCCAAATTCAGTATCTCAGAAAATTATAATATTAATATCAATACAAAAAAAGGATTTTTAGAAATGCTGCCCAACTGAAAAGTATGAGCATGAACAGCACTCAATGCGTAGTTGGGGCTCCTTTTGCCTGAATTACTGTAGCAATGCGGCATGGCATGGAGTCGATCAGTCTGTGGCACTGCTCAGGTGGTATGAGAGCCCAGGTTGCTCTGTTAGTGGCCTTCAGCACTTCTGCATTGTTGGGTCTGGCATGTCGCATCTTCATCTTCACAATACCCCATAGATTTTCTATGGGGATAAGGTCAGGCGAGTTTGCTGGCCAATTAAGAACAGGGATACCATGGTCCTTAAACCAGGTACTGGTAGCTTTGGCACTGTGTGCAGGTGCCAAGTCCTGTTGGAAAATGAAATCTGCATCTCCATAAAGTTGGTCAGCAGCAGGAAGCATGAAGTGCTCTACAACTTCCTGGAAGACGGCTGCATTGACCTTGGACCTCAGAAAACACAGTGGACCAACACCAGCAGATGACATGGCACCACAAACCATCACTGACTGTGGAAACTTTACACTGGACCTCAAGCAACGTGGATTCTGTGCCTCTCCTCTCTTCCTCCAGACTCTGGGACCTTGATTTCCAAAGGAAATGCAAAATTTACTTTCATCAGAGAACATAACTTTGGACCACTCAGCAGTAGTCCAGTCCTTTTTGTCTTTAGCCCAGGCAAGACGTCAAGTCAGCAGTCCTCCCCATGATTGTGTAGCCTACAGAACTAGACTGAGAGACCAGTTAAAGGCCTTTGCAGGTGTTTGGAGTTAATTAGCTGATTAGAAGGTGCCACCAGGTGTCTTCAATATTGAACCTTTTCACAATATTCTAATTTTCTGAGATACTGAATTTGGGGTTTTCATTAGATGTCAGTTATAATCATCAAAATTAAAATAAATAAACACTTGAAATATATCAGTCTGTGTGGAATGAATGTATACATTATACAAATTTCACTTTGTGAACGGAATTACTGAAATAAATCAACTTTTTCATGATATTCTAATTATATGACCAGCACCTGTATGTATATAAAAATACATGGCTAAACTAGAAATAATTCACAAGCTGCAGCACAGTGTTCCCTTAATTATTTTAACCTTTTTCCACTGATGTATTTAAACCCCTGCCACATTTCTCCATGTAATGTGGAGCTGCGTCAGGAAGGGCATCCGGCGTAAAACCTGTGTCAATTCAACATGCAGATCCACCTTGGATTTGCTGTGGCGACCCCGAGTGCAAACAAGGGAGCAGCCGAAGGGACTTACTATATTTAAACTCAAAACAAACAAATTCCACACTTTATTCATCCATTCACAGATTGTCTTCAAACCAAATGTAAGGAGACATAGTTCTCGGCTATCGTTACCTTTTGTGCTGGGCTGACGGCAGGTCTAGACATGGTCTTGCGCGCTCTGTGTATGGTGATGGGTGGCGCTGGGGCAGGAGAAGTGCCATTTTTACTGCCTGATGACCCCTGCCCTGATGTGTTAGTCCCTGTACTGGGGTCAGTCCTTTGTGAATCTGAACCATGTGTGAAGGCAGGGGGGGATTTGGCACCATGGCACCCTGTCACAGAGCCCAAAGGTGACCAGTGAGTCCTATGTGGGGAAACTCCTGAATTCATCATTACTGCTGTGCCTCCTTCCTGCTGTTGCTTCGTGAGAATGAATCCATTGCTTCCAGTAACAGAACCATGTGGGGGCTCCATGTCCATTGTCCCATTCTCATTCACTAATGACAATGACTTGTGGCCTGTTGTGAAGTTGTGCGTGAGACTCTTGCATCTGGCATCATCACATTCAGTGCCGTTTAGCATGGCCTGTGCTTCAGGGGAACACGTCAGTCTGGATGCACCCCCTTTATCGCCATCTACCAAAAACAAATGTTTATTATAATGTCAACAGACCATGACCAATAATAATAATAATTATAATAATAATGTGTTTACATTGAGTTATACCCGGTTTCTCCTCTCCGCTGACTGCTGAATCAATTATGTCTTTTTTTGAAGATGCACCGTTCTCCACACTGCTCCTGGATAGACCAGTGGGCTGATTAAAAAAAAGAAAGAGAAGAAAGGTGAAAATTATTTCCAGGTAGTGGTCATAAATAGTTTGACCAATTTTTATGAAACTGTAGAATATTGTAATGTCTTATCCACATTGACCAAATGTCAAGGTGACTTGTTTCAAAAGCAGTATATATTGAATCTGACTACATTTTAGGTACATTCTTATGAATAATACAGCTGAACAGCTCATGCATTTAAAGAAAAGGATGTATGAAGACAACTGCACTTTATGACAACTACAGATCATTTCCGCATTTCAAAGCAGTGAACGGGCATTTGAGATGGATAATTTAATCAAAAATTAGTTTTAAATTCTCACAAATCAGGAGCTCAGTCTAAATCTGGCTCACTGAGTAGGACAACACAGCCACAGTAATACTTTACCACCTGTAAATTTTTCATGTTATATGCAGGATTAATTTTTTGATCCCTTCAGAGCCTGAATAATAAGAAAGAAATTTTATTGGCAAAGAATGATGGCACACATACAAGAAATTTGTTTGAAAATATTGATATCTCTCAAGCAGTACAGAAAATAAATATGTGTAATGAATAAAATATAGACAACAGCACATGCCTTGGAAAGTGCCCAAGGTAACTGAATTTAACATATAATGTACACAACCTTTACATATTACTTAGAGACAGAAGTGAACAGTGTCCAGCTCTACTGACTGAATTTGTTGAGGTTTTCTACACTTGGCTGGGACAAGTGGAAATATGACAATTTAATACCCTCACATCTGGGTGAATGTGAGGCATTACTGTAAAGTGCTTTGAACGTCTGATGCAGATGGAAAAGTGCTATATAAATGAGGTCCATGTACCATTAATATCACACAAAACAAGGCCTGATTTGGACTTAACATAACTGTAATACTATGGAAATGTAATGTCATTTAGATTTTCAACTAAATGAGAATACCACTTGCGAAAGAGGCAAAAAATTAAAAATAAAATTAAAAACATTAGAAGGGAGAGCATATAGTATAGCTGAACCAGATGCAGATATAGCTATCATCTTCTTTCGGCTGCTCCTGTTAGGGGGTGCCACAGCAGACCAATCGTTTCCATCTAAGCCTGTCCTCTGTAATTTTCTCTGTCACACCAACCACCTGCATGTCCTCCCTCACCACATCCATAAACCTCCTCTTTGGCCTCCATATTCTCCTCCTGCCTGGTGGCTCCATCCTCAGCATCTCTTTCAGAAAGTTGCTGGTAAATGTACTGGTTGTCTTTTGGCTGCTTCTATTTTTTGTTTAGTTGATCCAACATGGATCTACATGCTGATCTGGCATAACTTTTACACAGGTCACCATTACAAATGCAAGTCCTGATGTACATGGACAAAAAAAAAGAAAGAAAAGAAAAAAAAGAAACTCCAAACATGACTATGTTCAGTATGTTAAATGTTTTTCATAAATACACAAGAGGCTGAACAGTTTTTCATCTTCAGAATCAGACATCAGTCCAGACAAGGAGGATGACTCGCATGCACTGTCAAGTTTAGCTTCCAGAAACACTGTAAATGCCTCAGGGAAGTCTCCACCACCCGCAGACTGTACATGTCATAGTAAATCAGTATTACCAAGAAACTGAATACGCTTTAAATTCCTTTAAAACAGACCAATGTCAAATCTCGTCATCTAGAGATCCACACTTTCCTTTGTGAAGGGCCATCTTTTCGTTCAAACCTACAGCTGACTAAAAACAATGAGCAGACACATCTGATCAAATACCAAAGGATATGGAGTGATTTGGTTTTTGTCAGTTGGCCTCTTTAGTGTTAGCAATGCACAGGAAAGGTAAACCCTCTTCAGAGTGATCGGTAATGGAGATAACAGAGGCGTATTTGTTTCTTACCCTCTTGTGTCATGTCAAATGTGGAGCAGACAGGAGGTAATGAACGGCATTTCTCAAAGGAAACAGAGAAAGAACACAGTTACTGCAAGCCTGTCCAGTCCAAAGGCCTTTACTTTTCTAGCACACTACAGAAAGTGGACAGTTTTGGCTCTTGACACTCAAATCCACAAACTGAACAGCTGCTTCACAGAAAGCCGGCAGCAACTGAAACCCAACTACATGAAGACAGATTTCCTTCTGACTGAGATTCAAAGGGGAACAGGCACATTGTCAAAGAAGCAGCAGGCTCAGACCAAGAGGCCAGAATGCCAGCAGAATGGCCGAGGTGATTCCCAAAGAACATCTAGCATGGGACAAACCTCTGTGGTGTACGACGGCAAGGAATGTGACCGTGGACAGATGAGTCCTTCAGATCCTTTATTCATGGTTTGAAGACAGCCAGTCAAAAGGGAAAAAAAATCCACATGACTCAACCCTCCCCCTAGTGGTGGAAAGAGGAAGATAAGTCAGAAAGGGGTGGGGGAAGGGAAGCAGAAAAGACTGCCTGCAGATCTCCGCCATTTCCTAACCAGACTGTTTGCTGCGACAATGCAGCCATTGCAGCAGTTTTCCACTAGATGGAGAAGAGACGATCATAAAGCCTCAATGAAGAGAATATGGAGGCTGCTGACATGAGGTCCAAACAGCCTCAACACCTTAAAAACAGGAATTTAAGGACAGTACAAAACAAAACAGTTGTTCAAACCTTGTACTCCAGATATGCCTGAGCTCTGAGCCTGTGAAGGGATTTGAGCTTGTACTAGAAAAGTTTCTATTGAGTTACACATAAGATTCACTTCCTATACTGACTAGATTAAAGCAGTAGGTCCCAATCTGCAACAACTCTTCAGCACCAATAAATACTGAATGAATCAGTTAATCCATTTTCAAGCAAAGGGAAAACAACCTATCTACGTTTGACTACCTATGATAAAGTCATTTATCAAGGAACCATGCCTGAAGCGTAAGCTTAAACCACACTGGTTCAAGCTTCTCAAATGGGTCTTGTTGATTTCTCCCGTCTCCGTGCCACTGTGTTTATATTTGGGCTGTCACATGTTGGTTAGACAAAATAAGACATACATCATCTTCAGCTATGAGAAATAACTGATCATTTTTTGTGTATATGATTGATTAAGAGTTCAAACAAAAATTACACCTAAATAATTATGACCTTTGAACCCTGATGACTTCTAAACCAAATAATCCAGAGGTGGATTTAAGATTCAACAACTGAGTCAATAGCAGAATGCCACAATATAGCCCAAAAACATATCAGAAGCAAATGAGGATTAAACAACAACGCCAATCTGACATACAATGGCCCAGTACCAATCCTGTGGATCTGCTTGGAACACCATTCCATGCTGTATTTAGCTCTGCTCACAAGTATCAGGAATGATGATCCTGGTGAGGTTGAAGAGCGATCAAGTGATACCAACAATTTTAACAGGAGCCCTGCAGATCAGGCCAAAGCTGGGTGCATTTGCTGGTTCCGCATGTCACCGCAGCCACCACTCTACAGAGCCACCCTGGGTCCTGGATGGCAACCACCCAAGCACACAACAGTACAGCCACACCCTTAAGTAGCAGGGTTCTCCCCAGACAATGGAATAATGGCGCTGCACCGTTATACTGCCATCTAGTGCTGCTATACTGAGTGGTGTCATCTCATGATGTTTTGGAGCAGACTTGTTGGGAATCTGACCGCGCACAAACCCACTTTTGCGTTGGAGTTTCACATAAACAACTTCAGCTCTTTATTTCATCTTGTTTACATCCAAATGACACAAACCATGACAAAACGCAAGTGTTACACAAAGTCCGATGATCATAGGATGCTCTCTGCATTTTTTGTTTCATCCTGGCGGTGACCACAGCCCATGCAGGGCACAGCGATCGCCGGGCCGTCCGGGGAGGAGGCACACCGGCACTGAGGGTACGGAGGCAGGTGCACAGCCGACTTGATCGACACTGTCTGCCGCAAGATCAATCTGATCAGAGGCTGAGAACGATGCTGCAGCCCCTGTGACAGTGGACAGGGAGGCTTTTATGAAGAAAACAGCAGAACAGAATTTGAAATTCTTCAGGTACTGAGACACTTTGAGATTTTGGTGCTGGATATCGGCATGCATTATTTCCTTTCTTCTACATTTTAAAGGACATGTCACACTGAAGTTATAACATTTCTGAGTGTTTTCGACATTGTTTCTTTGAGGAAAACGTCCCAGCGCGCACTTGAATGGAATACTGCTAATGTTAAAAACGGAGCCACAGATTAGTTGCAAAGTTTACATAAGTGTGATGTTGTTTTATGATGACTCATTTTTAAGTGATAACTGTTAATTTTGATGCAGTCACGGTAAAAACAGCCGCTTTCCACTGTGCTAAAGCTTAGTGTGTGTGCACATTGCACGAGTGAGGTGCTTGTTGCTCTCTCTGTTACAGAACAGATCACGTCAAGACAGACTCAAAGTAAAATAAAAATAAAGCCTACCAGCTCCACTGAGAAGAACAAAATACAAAAATAAAAAGTAAAATAAACAGAAAAGGCCACTCATCCACTTGTGATTTCCAAAGTCCACTCCACCAAGGAAGTCCCCATGCATGGATCGCGCGCGACCGCCAGCCGGAGTCGCACGCGACCGCCAGCCAGAGTCATGGAGCTCCGCACGAAGTTCTCTCACGATTAGATAGAAAGTCCATTATCTCCAGAAAACAACATATTCCGACTTTTTCCCAAAGTAAAAAATTCATCTGCATGTCCAGGCAGCCTATAAAAACAGCATCGTGGAAACATTCTGCGTGCACATTCATGGTGGGACTAAAATAGCTAAAAACAACTGCAGCGTCACCACACGTTAGGATCCAAAATATGAAAAAATTAAGAGTTTCAAGGTGAACTGTGTCACCTCCTGCCTCTCTGTACAGCCTCTGTAACCTTCACTTTCGAATGAAAGCTCAGAACCTTCGCTGTCAGATGAAGCAGTGTTCGTTTCACTGTCTGTCAGCCATTGGGATGTTTCTGCTCTTCCTGAAATGGACATCACACACCGAGAAATGCAAAGTAAGACGTTTTCCAGGAATGCACCTGCTGACCCAGGGAGGAAAGCTGGACCTTTTATTTTTGAAATTTTTTTTTTTTTCGGGGGTGCAACAGAGGGGTGTCAGAATCTGAATCACAAGGACAAAGTGAGATTTTGACACTCTGAAGTGAATGCCCCCAGCCTGGTGATATTGTTAATTGGGAATTCAAACTTTTCAAATTAAAAATATGCAGTGGAATTGTGTAAAAAAGTGTGGAATCTGCCACATTTAAAATTATCTTTCTGTACATTATTTTTATTTCAAATAAACTTATTGCACATTAGTAACATACAGTGTGTCAATGAAACAAGCATTTAGATTCATTTCATGAATCAACAATTCATCACAGAGTCAGACCAGAAACAGTACTAAAAAAGATTTCCATTTCTGTCTTTGGACTTTAGGGCACAAAGTCAGATAGGACCCCGAGTGAAAGCCTTGCGCGCCGCTTTGGGTTATAGTTGCCAACAGCATTGCTATACTAAAAATTTCTGGGGAGAACCTTAAGTAGCCATCTATCCGTCAGATCCAGGAGATAAGTGGGCATCTCCTTGAGCTTTTCCAGTTGCTGGGGTCCTCATCAATAAGCCTCTACATTGGAACATGCCCAGAGAAGTGTGCAGTATGGACAAAATGTCACAGCTGAAGTTCCCTCACAATGCTAAATGGTAAACTTATCTGACCCATTTGCTGCATGATGCAACTTGAAGCAGGCCCATTGTGAAAGGGGCTTAAGGAGTGTCAGCCGGAGTGTTCAAATGACAGATGGTGGTAAATTTTTATTTGTATGCAAAACAGCTGAGAAGCACCAAGACTGCACTGAGTAGTCCTGAGCTGAGCGGAGGCTGAAATGAGATAGACAATCCAGAGTTTCCCGGGTGCAACTTGAAATTCAATTTTAATGCTACACACAATAAAAAAAGAAAAAAAAAACAATCAGAGATATCAAGAAGAGTTCTACTGTCTGGAGATACATCAGGCCATCATGAGAAGTCCACGGGCTGAAACGAGACAGAGCCTCGAAGCGAGCTTCAGTAGAGTGTGCCATGGGATTCTGCATCTCTTTATCGTCCCTTGGGAGAGCACAGAAAAAAAATTAAAAGGTTTGTTGCGGTATTCAACTCAGAAACACCCCACCTCCCCGCCCCGTCCCACCGACTTTTCCTGACAAAATGGTATGACTAAGCTGCTCCAAATGTAGCCAAGCAACATCTACGCGTACTTGGCAAAGAAAAAAAAAGCCAGCTGAGATGCCTCATTACGCTGCCAATTATTGTAAAATAAAAAAAAAATGAATCTACTCATTATTATTTCATTTATATGCATACATTTCCAAAAGCATATCATAAAGTCAGCATTTCCCTATCCTCAGCCAGGCCCTCTAACCCCTTCTGGGGCATGCCTAGGCATTTCCAAACGAGCTTAGAGATGTAATCCCGCCAACATGTCCTGGGCTAGGCCTCTCCAACCCTGCTCCAGGAGGGCACCTGTCCTGCATATTTTCCATATCTACCTGCTCTAGTGACACCTGGTCAATTAACATTGGTGCTTTTCAGCTGTTGACTGGCTATCCACTGAGTTAATTAGCTGTGGGTGGAGTAGCAAGAGTTGTAAAGCATGCTGGGCAGGTGCCCTCCAGGAGCAGGGCTGAAGGGGTCTGTCCTGAGTCTTCCTCCCACTTGGACGTGTCTGCAGACCTCCCAAGGAAGACAACCAGATTCAATCTTCACCAGATGACTGAACTACCTTTGCAGGCTCCTTTCAATGTGAAGGAGCAGTGATTCAACACAAAATTGCCTAATGGATAGTCAGACTGAGGTGAGAATCCTTAAAGTGAGTCAATTTTAGATGGGCCAGGAGCACAGCTTTGACCTGTATCACCTTGTCAGTCTGAAGGGGGTATAAAGGCTGTATTTGATTTTACAGACATGGTTATGAAAGGCACAGTGATTGACAGCCTACGCGAAGGTTGAAATTCATATTTCATGAGTTCTTTCATCACAACAACACACAGAGACTGCACTTCAATTATGGAATTACTGGAAAGCTACTGAAAAGCAATTCTGGAAATAAAACTTCAGCCAGAAATTAATTGAAGGAGGTCAGTGCATTTTCATTATCTGACTTCTCTTACTCTACCTTTGAACAGAGGAAGTGAAGATTTCAGAAAAAAGTGTGCTTTTTTTTTTTAAATCCCCACAACTCACCGACTGCCTATACATCTCTCAGAACAGATCAGCTTGAACTCTCTGTAATATAAAGAAGTGTTGACTCTCATCACACCGTTAGTCATGTGCTTATTCAAGAAAAGAAACCATCAAAGTATGTTCAAATTGCATCTTCATGCATTCTCCATGCTTTCAAATTTAAGAAGAACATCCTGTCAAAGCAAAGTTCCCCAAACCCTAACCAACAGGGCTGTTGGGTTTTTGTTTTTTGTCAGTTGGCCTCTTTAGTGTTAGCAATGCACAGGAAAGGTAAACCCTCCTCAGAGTGATCAGTAATGTAGATAACAGAGGCGTATTTGTTTCTTACCCTCTTGTATCATGTCAAATGTGGAGCAGACAGGAGGTAATGAACGGTATTTCTCAAAGGAAACAGAGAAAGAACACAGTTACTGCAAGCCTGTCCAGTCCAAAGGCCTTTACTTTTCTAGCACACTACAGAAAGTGGACAGTTTTGGCTCTTGACACTCAAATCCACAAACTGAACAGCTGCTTCACAGAAAGCCGGCAGCAACTGAAACCCAACTACATGAAGACAGATTTCCTTCTGACTGAGATTCAAAGGGGAACAGGCACATTGTCAAAGAAGCAGCAGGCTCAGACCAAGAGGCCAGAATGTCAGCAGAATGGCCGAGGTGATTCCCAAAGAACATCTAGCATGGGACAAACCTCTGTGGTGTACGACGGCAAGGAATGTGACCGTGGACAGATGAGTCCTTCAGATCCTTTATTCATGGTTTGAAGACAGCCAGTCAAAAGGGAAAAAAAATCCACATGCCTCAACCCTCCCCCTAGTGGTGGAAAGAGGAAGATAACAGTCAGAAAAGGGTGGGGGAAGGGAAGCAGAAAAAGACTGCCTGCAGATCTCCGCCATTTCATAACCAGACTGTTTACTGCGCCAATGCAGCCATTGCAGCAGTTTTCCACTAGATGGAGAAGAGACGATCCTAGAGCCTCAATGAAGAGAATATGGAGGCTGCTGACATGAGGTCGAAAGAGCCTCAACAAACACCTTAAATAAGTTCCAAAAGGAAAAAAAAATAAAGGCTTCAAAAGACTGCAGTTGTGTATTGTATAGACCTTGTATTTTAGTTGTGCCTGAGCTGTGAGTCAGCAAAGGGGCTTGAACATTCAGAAAATGTGTTTTGTATTTGTACTCCTCAAAGGTTTGCTTACGTCACTCCCCACCCTGACTACATTAATACATTGGATACTAACATTTTTCTTCAATAAATTCCTACAATACAAATACTGAAGTGATCAGCAGATTCATCAATCCACAGAATAACCTTCAATCGTTTGTATCGTCCATGGTGAAGCCATTTATGAAGCAAACCGCAAAAGACATTCAAAGATTTGCAGGTTTTCTCAGTGTACAAAAACTGCAACTATACTGTTGCTTTGGATTGCTGACAAGAAAACAAGAAATTCAAACTTATGAGCTCCCAAAAGAAGCATTTCTTGGTAAGACCACAGAAAAGATAGCACTTTAATGAGGCTTTTTTTTTTTTTACTTCCTGCCGCAGTGATCATCAAGTGATCATCATGTAACCAAGTAGACCAAGTTAATGATCCCTTGAGGAATCATCAAGTGGTCGCGTTGTGGGCTTGTGACCAGAGGCACCTCTGTTCAAATCCCAGTCACCTTGTGAGGCATCACTGTAAGACGCTGTAAACCATGAAAGCGCTAACAAGTTGCAAGGGTATAGACTACAACTGCAGAGAATCATCCAACATTCATTACAACGTTCATATGCCTGTGGCCACCAAATGTCCCCCGTAGGTGGCCACTGTGTCCACCCTGCTGTAAACATAGCAACAATTTCGTTCTCTGATTTAGCACATTTGGAACAGTCAATGTGTCTCAATGACTATTCCTGCTCCTAATCCATCATCAATCATGCACCCACTAACCATCCAGCAGGTGGCAGACATGTTTATGGAATTTTGCACAGTAAAGACATTGCTGCACTTTGGACTGATCTGGTGCATTAAAATTCAGAGTTTAATAAATTTGCCCTCAATATATTCCCTTTTACTTGAACACAAATGCAGTTTCTGAGGCTGCTGAAAAGCTGAGGAATGAGTAAACCTTTGGGCCACCAAAAATGTACTTTGGCCACCAAATGTAGAGGTTTGGTGACTGGTTGAGCTTGTAACGTGTCCTTTTTTAAAATTTATGTAAAAGATTAATCTTCACTTCAGAAAATGCCAGAAAACTGAGAAAAAGGGCTGGATGCATCTTGAAATAATTTTTATGTCTGTTTGACCAAAAATCCTAAACAAAACGAGCATTTAATTTACAATGATATAAAAAAAAAAAAACAAACAAAAAAAAAAACCAAGCAGATCCGCACATTTGGAAAGATGATCCTATATGTCCCATTGGCTAATCAACTGATCAATAGTAAGCTGTAGTCTGGAGCCTCATGCTGAAAACCCCGACTGTAAAGAGGGAATCAGAACAACAGAAAAAAAGAAAAAAAAACTTATCTTATTTGAATGAGACCTGTAATTCAGGTCTAACACAATCCTGAAAAGTGTAATTACCAAAGCTACCAAAACTAAAATAAAACACGTGACACAACAGTAAAACCCCAAAGTGATGAAAGGACAACTGCATTCCATTCTGTCAGGTCTTCTAAGAAAACGTCAGCACTAAAATGTAATTAACTATCTAGTGACTAAACGTGCAAACTGATCTCAGACCCAAAAAAGTGTTCTGAAAAGCAAACTTCAAACTGACTGATAATCAGCTGCTGCTTTGTTGTCCCAGCATTTTGTGGATCATGTTGGCTGTAGATCTTGTTCCTGCAGAGATCATAATACCGATCAACAAAGGGAATAAAAAAAGCAGGCCTGGACTAGAGTTGTTCAAGTAGTGTCCATATCCTGAAGGTCAGATGTATCCTTCTACATCAGAAGAGGCATTCTTTTCCTTGTGCAAGGTTTGCTCTAAATGCAGTCTGTGCTAATCTATGAAGTGCTCTCTAAACGAGAACAAAATACCAGACTGAAATCTCTCTGGAGTTACAGTTAACGAAAACTGATAGAGAGAGCCAAAGCCACCCCTGCTTCAGAGAATTCCTCATTCTCAGGAATCAAGAGCTATGTGATGAGGAGATATCGGTAATGCGGCTGCATCAAGTAGAAGTTGCTTTTTTTAAACAAGCCGAGAAACAATTTCACAAGAAGACAGCAGAGCCCAAATCAAATGATTGCAACTTTGACAGAAAATGGCTAAAAAACAAACAAAAAACACTAGAAACCAAAAGCACAACTAAGCTTTGCCTGAACCAACCAAGAGTGAAGAGACAAACTAAGACATCTATTGCTTGTGTGCCTCCAGGAAGCATCATACCTGCTTTCTTCTCATGGCCTCCATTGAGGAGAAGAAGGCGTCAGAGAGGGAGTGTGCCAGTGAGAGAGAAGAGAGGAAGGCAAAGAGGAGGTGGAGAGCGAGAACGTGTCAGGCAGATTGTTCCTCTTCTCCCTTTCTTTCCCCCTGCATGCACATTCACCTCGATTGTCATGTGACCTGGTGGCTCCCTCTGTCGGTCCTCCTCTTCGGAGGGTCTCCACAGAGCATGCTCAGCCATTCAAAATGGAACGACATCCGCTTCTCTAAAGACCACCTCGCAATCAGCACAACCGCATCAGGAGCATCAAGGACAGGGAGCAAGTGCCGGGTGAGGACTGTCAGCCTTCACCAGAGGCACAACTGGATCTCAACAGGAGTGGCCTTTGTCTCCACTGAGCCACACGGTGGCAAACACTCTGCTGACTGCAAACCAGAAAGATGTGGATGGCCTCAAACTGCCACAACAGCAGCCAGATTTTTGTTTTGTTTTTGTTAATTCTGACATTCAGAACAAAATAATCAATCACAAGTCAAGTTGAATGGGAAGCATTTCACATTTAAGATGAATACCAGCAGGTCCATACGAGACACAGACAATTCTTGCCATTTTGCCCTTGTACGCCACCACAATGGAGATGACATCAAACAATCAAGCTGTGTTTATAGTGTAGATCTTCATATTTAATTCACCTAGTTTATAAAAAAAATAAAGTTTCAAATATCAGTTTCACCATTTAGGAATTTCGACCATTTTTAAACAGACAGTCCCTGCATGTTTTGAGTCCATAAATAATTAGACAATCTAAATATAGCAACTATATTGTTGACATAAATCAGCACTTTCATAGCCAGATTTCTCTGGGAAAGTCAGGGGATAAACATGTGAACATTTACAATCACTGAATATGTTGAAGAATTCATTAACAGTCATTATGGTGCACCAGACTGGAGCAGGCAGTTCTCAAAAACTAATTAACTGTGCAAGAAGAAAACTAGTGAGGGAAGCTACCACAACACCCACGACAATTCTGAAGAATTATGGGTTTCTGCGTGCATGTGTGTGAAGAGGGAAAGATGAAGACTAGTTGTTAAAACTGAACCGATATTTTCAAAATGTCAACCAAACAACATTTCCACTGAACAATGTTATGTGACTAATGAGTTTTGTCATTAGCGCTGTCATTCCAGCAGCCATGGCAATGGCTGTGTCCTGCTAAATACGAGCATTTATTTACTTGAAATCAATGTAGTCATAACTTATTTGCTATATATGGTTTAAGAAGCTCCCAATCAAATCTTTGCGCCATGTTTTTTAGAATGTCATTACTATTTCTGTACATCAAGTGACTCTACAGTTGTAAAAAAAAAAAAAAAAAAAACAATGTTCTCATTGCAGTTTTGCCAAATACAGCTTTTTCGAACTGTTGGGAAAACCACCTCACACAAAAGTTTGAACAATATTTGAGTTTTTTGGTCCAGAAATTCACATGCTTCTTTTAAGTAACTTTTCAATTCCGTTTTAAACTACGCAATTTGAGGGGTAATGGAAATCCACCAAATGAGGCTTTTAGTCTGGGTAAGGGGGGAGACCATCTCTTGAGCAGTACAGTTGTGGGACCAAAATGCTTGACAACAGGTCTTTTGTATTTAGAGCAAAAGGGACAGCCGCAAGCTATCAGTTTTTTTTTTGTTTTGTTTTTATTCAATGCATAACCTCAGCATCGTTTCAGTCTTTTGGAGGGTTGAACAATAAAACGATTATGTACTGCGTTAAAATCTGTGCCTATAATAAAGATGAGCCCTGGACAGTTACAACGCCAATTCCAATGAAGTTGGGACATTGTGTAAAATGTAAATAAAAATAGAATACAATGATTTGCAAATCCTCTTCAACCTATATTCAACTGAATACACCACAAAGACAAGATGTTTAATGTTCAAACTGATAAACCTTTTTGTTTTTGTGCAAATATTTGTTCATTTTGGAATGGATCCCTGCAACACATTTCAAAAAAGTTGGGACAGGGCAGCAAAAGACTTGGAAAGTTGATGAATGCTCAAAGAACACCCAACTGGAAGCAGGCAAGTGTCATGACTGGGTATGAACGGAGCATTCCCAAAAGTCTCAGCCATTAACAAGCAAAGATGGGGCAAGGATCACCACTTTGTGAACAACTGCATGAAAAAAATAGTCCAACAGTTTAAGAAAAACGTTTCTCAACGTTCAATTGCAAGGATTTTAGGGATTCCATCATCTACAGTCCATAATATAATTAGAAGATTCAGAGAATCTGGAGAACTTTCTACACGTAAGCGTCAAGACCGAAAACCAACAATGAATGCCCGTGACCTTCAATCCCTCAGGCAGCACTGCATTAATAACTGACCGCGTAGGCTCAGGAACACTTCAGAAATCCACTGTCAGTTAAAGTTCGTCACTACATCTGCAAGTGCAAGTTAAAACTCTACCATGCAAAGTGAAAGCCATACATCAACAACATCCAGAAACACCGCCGCCTTTTCTGGGCCAGAGCTCATTTGAAATGGACAGATGCGAAGTGGAAAAGTGTGCTGTGGTCTGATGAGTCCACATTTCAAGTTGTCTTTGGAAATCATGGACGTCCTGTCCTCTGGACAAAAGAGGAAAATGACCATCCAGACTGTTACCAGTGCAAAGTTCAAAGCCAGCATCTGTGATGTTATGGGGTGTGTTAGTGCCCATGGCATGGGCAACTTACACATCTGTGATGGCACCATCAATGCTGAAAGGTACATCCAGGTTTTGGAGCAACACATGCTGCCATCCAAGCAACGACTTTTTCAGGGACATCCCTGCTTATTTCAGCAAGACAATGCCAAGCCACATTCTGCAGATGTTACAACAGTGTGGCTTTGTAGTCAAACAGTGTGGGTACAAGACTGGCCTGCCTGCAGTCCAGACCTGTCGCCCATTGAAAAAGTGTGGCACATTATGAAACACAAAATACGGCAATGGAGACTCCGGACTGTTGAACACTGAAGTCGTATATCAAGCAAGAATGGGAAAGAATTCCACCTACAAAGCTTCAACAGTTAGTGTCCTCAGTTCCCAACCGCTTATTGAGTGTTGTTAGAAGGAAAGGTGATGTCACACGGTGGTAAACATACCACTGTCCCAGCATTTTTGAAACATGTTGGAGGCATCCACTTCAAAATGAGCAAATATTTGCACAAAAACAATAAGGTTTATCAGTTTGAACATTAAATATCTTGTCTTTGTGGTGTATTCAATTGAATATAGGTTGAAGAGGAATTGCAAATCATTGTATTCTGTTTTTATTTACATTTTACACAACGTCCCAACTTCACTGGAATTACGGTTGTACAGTCATAAAAAAAGACATAAGGATAAGCCACAGACTTGGCTCTGAACAGCTTTTACTGGAAATACTTTCTATCCAAGAACTTATACCTATTGTGTCTGTGGTTCAAACAATATTCCATACACACAACTTTGTGTTTGGGTGGAGGAAGAAATGTCATACACACCTGAAGCTTGCACTGCTTGATGCTTCTGGACTTTAAAAAACAGAAAATGTATATCATCCTAATCTGGGTGAAATGACCAATTGCAATAACCTTGTCTTTGTGGTGTACTAAATTGAATTTTGAATCCTCTTCAATTGAGTAATGAAGAGGATTTGCAAATCACTCTTCATTGGAATTGGGGTTGTATAATCAATATGGACAGATTGAAGAACTGATTACATAGAAGATAAACATGAGAACATTATCTGCTGTTTTTTTGGGGGTCAGGGGTGCCATTTCTGCTGTTGTTGTGTGCACATTATTTTAGTAGCACTTGTACTATAACCAATAACCAAGCATTTAAATGGGCTTCAATTCAACACTGACACCCCCACCTGTCCCTCTCGCTCTCTCTCCACACACTATTAACCTCATCTGTTGGATGAGTTACAATCGATGTATTTAATGATCACAGACATAACCGCTATAAACTGTTCAGGCAGCCCTTGAGTGTGTTATTATTACTATGTTAAGCTAATGTAGTTGAACCATAAAAATGCTTTAAAACTCACTGATTGATGAAGCTGTCCACACGCATCATCGGCTGTTTCTGGCTAGCAGCACAGTTTAAAGCATATAGGCTATAGGTTTGCTAACACAATGGATTTACCGAAGATTATCAATTGATAACGGGGTTCGCAGCTTATTTAGTCCATAAAGTTTTGATTCAAAAGCTTCAAGAAGCACTTTAAAGATTCCAGACTGCTTCACAGAACAACCTTTGCTTCGAATCACGTGACAGCGTGTGACGTTCACAAAACGACACAGTCAGAATCACGCAAACTAGCAGGAACACAGGTATGCAATAATGTTTCAAGGCATTACAGGCGGAGAGGGGCAATGGCGGCCATGAAATTCCTGATCTGGAGTGCAATCACAGAGACAAGCTGCACAAACACACAAACAGGGCTTCCTTAAAATCACAGCAATTTTTTTTAATGTTACATACACTTGTGCTAAAAGGTTTACATACCCTAGCAGAATTTGTTTTGTTTTGCTTTGTTTGTTTTTTTTATTTATTTATTTTTTCCATTTTTCTGAGAATATGAATGATACCACAAAAACTTTTTTCCACTCATGGTTGCCTGAAGCCATTTATTTTCAAACAAATGTGTTTACTATTTTTAAAATTATAATGATAACAGAAACTACCCAAATTACTCTGATCAAAAGTTTACATACCCCAGGTCTTAATTCCGTGTCTTGCCTCCTTTAACATCAATGACAGCTTGTCTTCTGTGGTAGCTATGGACAAGAGCCTTTATTTACTCTGATGGTAAAGCTGCCCATTCTTCTTGGCAAAAAGCCTCCCGTTCCTGTAAATTCCTGGGCTGTCTTGCATGAACTGCATGTTTGAGATCTCCCCAGAGTGGCTCAATGATATTGAGGTCAGGATACTGAGATGGCTACTCCAGAACCTTCAATTTATTCTGCTGTAGCCACTGACAGGTCGACATGGCCTTGTGTTTTGGATTGTTGTCATGTTGGAATGTCCAAGTACGTCCTGTCTGCAGCTTCTGGGCTGAATGGTGTAAATTTTCCTCCAGTATTTTCTGATAACATGTTGCAATCATCCTGCCATCAATTCTGACCATGTTTCCTGTGCCTATGTAGCTCACACATCCCCAAAGCATCAGCAATCCACCCCTGTGCTTAGCTTAGCTTCACAGTAGGAAGGGTGTACCCTTTCATCATAGGTCTTATTGACTCCTCTGCAAATGTTCGTTTATGGTTATGGCCAAAAAGTAAAATTTTTGACTCATCATTCCAAATAACTATGTTCTCTATGCTGTTTGACATATTGTAAGCGGGATACTTTGTGGCATTTACATAGTAATGGCTTTCTTCTGGCAAATCGGTCATGCAGCCCATTATTCTTCAAGTGCCTCCTTATTGTGCATCTTGAAACAGCCACACCATTTTTTTTTCCAGATAGTCCTGTATTTCAGCTGAAGTTATATGTGGGTTTTTCTTTGCATCCTGAACAATTTTCCTGTCAGTCATTGCTGAAATTTTTGTTGGTCTACCTGACACGTGGTTATGTTCCAAAAGAATCCCTCATTTTCCACTTCTTAATTAGTGTTTGAACACTGCTGATTGGCATTCTCAGTCCCTTGGATATCTTTTTATATCCCTTTCCTTTTTATACAGTTCAATTACCTTTCTTTTTTTATAGTGTACAGTGGATTTTTGTGTGCGTATTTGATGTGTTTTTATGAGCCAGTTGAAGAAGAATTTCTGTGACCTTTGCTTTCCCTGTGACTCAGAAACCAGAAATGTCAATGCAGCACTGGATGAAAGATGCAAGGGTCTTTCAGGAGCCCAAAAGCTCACTGACCTTTTAAACACACACACACACACACACATTGCAGGAAAACAGATCACAGGTGAAGATGGTTACCTTTTGTAGCCATTCAAACTTGTGTGCATGTTATCAGGCTAAAATCACAAGGGTAAATAAACTTTTGATTACGGTAATTTGGTTAGATTCTGTTGTTATTATAATTTAAAAAGAATAAACAGTTGCTTGACAATAAATGGTTTCACACAACCATGAGTGAAAATGAGTTTTGTGTTATAATTGATATTCTCTGACCCCCCCCCCCCACTACATATGTGTATGTGTGTGTGTGTGTGTGTGTGTGTGTAACTGCAGCAGCCCAGGGAGTACAGGGTGTACCCTAACAGGACTAAGCGGGTTCAGAAAATGAATGAATGCAAAAAGTGATTCTCAAAATAAAGTACAACAAAAGACAAACGTTCAACAAATGAACCTTCTTGTTTCTTCAGGCTTCAGTCATTATCAGGATACTCTTCAAACTGACAGCATTATTAAAATTCTTTATTAGATGGCTATGACGCTACGCGCATGCTCTGATTGGCTGATTTCCAGTCTGATATTTTCCCATATCAGACCGTTGCCATGACAATCAGTCCGGATTGCGTATCACATTCGCGACAAACCAGAACGGTAAAAGCACGATTATAAAAACCAAGTCGGACATGAACATACTCCATAAATATCTATACAGCATAGAAAAACACACACAGATTGAACGGTTACCACCTAATGACTGGACCATCTGTTAGCAAGTTCTTCATGGAGGTAAAGGGAACAAGTCTGACTACAAGCCCAAAACCATCAGCAGCTTTCATATTCAAGTGATACCGTATGTTTGCTTGTTTATATGTAATACCATATAATAAACAAATTATTAACCTCGCTAATGCTCGGACCATACTGTGAACACCTCGATCTGATATTTTCCCATACAGACCTCACACTCAGTTAATAATCCTTTAATATTGTGATAAAGAATGATCGAAATTTTCAGACGGCATTCTGAGCACAGTCTAAAGGGGTGGGCAAGGAGGGCCGAGACAGTGCAGGTTTTCCTTGCAACCAATCAACTCAGCAGGTGGGTTTGCTGATAAGCTTCTCCCCTGAACATAAGCACCTGAGCATCAATGAAATCACCTGCTGAGACACCTGAATATCAATGTAATCACCTGCTGAGGTGATTGGTAGAAAGGGAAACCTGCAGTGTCTTGGCCCTTCATGGCACATGATTGCCCACCCCTGATCTAGATGGGCACAGTCGTGCAGGTGCCCTGAATGTTTTGCCCATGTTCAAAACATTCGAGGCGCAGTTGAAGTGCTGTCTGACTGCAATGTGACTGCATTCTAAATATTCTTACAGTGTCAAAACAGTATTCGGAACAGTCTGATCGCATTCACCATGGTCAGGCATGTCAAATCCTGCAGGCGTGTCTCAACTGTGCCACAGATGAGTCGTATGTGGACCTTCAATGGATCCCGTTCACGATGCGCAAAGGAAATGTTATCTGCAATGTCTGTGGCATGCGTTCATCTTATGAACTAGACATCTTATGACTGTGTGTCACTGAAAGTCAATGTGTCTCAGAGCTGCGGAGCAGTGCACACATCTGAAGGGGGTGTTATAACCACAATAAACCTTATATTACAGATACATTGTCATTCCCTCCCATGGGTCAGATAATATATGTGAAATATTATGATCATCATAGCTGTAACACCATAAGCAGATGTGCCGCTCTGCTGCCCCATGGCGAGTCGATGCATTTCAGAGGTGCGGCGCGGCACAGTGCAGCTGAACGTCGAACAGCGTGTCACAGCTGAAACACACATCATGACATGTATACCATCAAACTCTTTCTGAGGAATGATGTTCCAACTATATTGCCAAGCCATTACAATATAAATAAAATAGAAAATCATCTTTGGAACAAGGATGCCCCGAGCCACATTTTTCCACTTCCGATCCTAATACCTGAATTTGTATATCTGCCGATACTGATACTATTCCAATTCCAGATTCTGTTTGCTTTAATATTATTACTGACAGTACTGTTGATTTAACAGGAGGATATATTGTATCCCCAGTTATACAGCTACATGATGAAGTGGCATACAGGAGGATTTTCTTAAAGAGAAGACCTGAACGTTCAGCTACAATACATATCACGTGATCGCCTTGCTGCTTGTGTGTGATGCTGTATTGTCTGATCGCTGCGATCTACTGCCCACTGCAGAGCTGATTTCCTGGATAGAGTAAGAGTAAAGCCCCGTTTACACATAGACGGTAAAAGCTCCCGGAAGCGTCCTGGAAGAGTTTTTGGCCGTCTTAAGGATCACACGCCGTTGTTAACGCCGGCACTTGGGGGCGTGGCTTAGTTCCGGCTTTACCGGGAATCGTTGAAAAAATTATTCAACATGTGGAATAATTCCGGGAGCGCTGCCGGAGAATTTGCGTGACGACGGAGACAACGCAAACAACGGCATTTGACACTTTTTAATCGCCGTTTCATCCTGCCCCTTCCTGTAGTGCCGCAGTTTACACTGCCGTAATTGGCGGCCGGCGTTGTATCCCTAACCAACGGCGTGTAAAACAGCGATAGAGCCCACATCGGCATCCTCAAAGGCGTTTTAACCGGCGACAGAGGAAGACAAAACGGCAGCGCTAGCGGACAGTACGGCGTTCTAAACGCCACCTCCCGGTTAACGGCGTTCCAAACGGCCGATAGGCGGCAGTCAGTATAAAAACGCTAGCGCGCTGCATGTGGGACCTCTCAGTCGCGGCCAGCTCCAGATATTTTTGCAGAGAAGCTCCAGTATGCCTCCTAATTACAAAATTGGCAGCGGCAAGGACTTACCAAGAGGTCTGGTTCAGAAGCAGAGGAGAGGCCTGTGGTGGAGACGAGCAACACGTTGAGGAGGGGAAAAGGAGAGGAAAAGAAAAGGCTGAGGATGAGCTCCCTCCCCCTGCAGTGACAGCTGCTTCAGCCTATTATACTCTGGGGCGGTGCCTATATGCAAAAGTTCCTGGAGTAACGCAGGATTTGCCTGGATAAATGCAGTGGTACACAGGGCATTATCGGTGGCAGCAGAACACTGCCGTTCTCACGCACGTCTTAACCTGCGATTGTAAAGGATAGAACTGGGCATTAACCCCCGTTGCCTGACGTGTGCTGGATGCTACGGTGTCAAAACGCCGCTTTATTCGGCGGATTAGCGGCGTTTTATCCACGTATTTGCGGCTAGTACGGCGCTCAAAACGCTGGCGAAATGCTGCGCCCCTTTCCACTGAGAAAACAGCCGGAACTACCGCGAACTTCGGTCTACATACTACCTGCCGACAAAACCGTCTATGTGTAACCTGGGCTTAAGAGAGAGATGGGGGGGGGGGGGGGGCGCACGTGCAGCTGCTGTGTAATGCTTTCCTGTCAGGACCCGCCTTACCTCCAATATGGTTCATGTTCATAGTTAGGGCTGCAGCTATCGATTATTTTAGTAATCGAGTATTCTACTGATTATTCTGGTGATTAATCGAGTAATTGGATAAAAAGTACCTTTGCGTTTTTAAACAACATCAATAGCCCAGGGCTCTCCCAAAGGGTCCCTTCACACATAGTATGAATGTGGTCAAATTGTGCATGAAGCATTAATCGTATGCAATACGTGTAAAATCGGAGCTGTCTCCAACACCTCGTACACCTGTTGCTACAACTATTTGCGCACATCAGTGGCTGAAAGACAGTGTGTGTCCTGTGAATTCACTTTGACACTTCAACAAAATAGAGTTTAATCTAACACTGCTCTGTGACTAGGGTTGGGTATCGAGAACCGCTTCCTTTCGGGTATCGTTCAGAAATGATTCGATCCACCGACATCAATCACCATTTTGCTTAACGATTCCCTTATTGGTCCTTCAGAGTGGCTGTTGCTTTGTTTTGGGGCTGGGGGGGGGGGGTGTTTGTCAGGAAAATGCTAATTTCTCTACACTGATTACAGACCTGCAGCGGGTCTGTAATCAATTTTTCTGCAGCACGGCTTTGCTTTGAACCTTGAACCAATCGAAGCAGTGATTCGCAGACTGAAGCAGATCTACTGATTCGTGGATTCATTGTTTTATTTTGCTTTATCCTAATTTTTCCCCGCTAAAAACCTGAAGAGCATATGTCTGAGTAATATTTAATACTTTTATATTAAATCGACCTGTTATGGTCTTCTGAAACAGTTGATAGAAGTATTTTATAACTTAAAAACAAGGCCGATGCTAACGTGTTAGCATGTCTATGGCGTTTTCAATGTTAAAGTTAGCATTAAGCTGTTCGCATCTCAGCACGTTTGTGTTGATTTGTTTTCTGTATAATTAATGGCTCAGCGTTCATTGTCGTAAAAGAGTCAAATTGTATTTTTTTTTTTTTTTATTCATATATTAATAATAATAATAATAGCAACAACAATAATAGTCTACATAATAGACAATAATAGTCAATAATAATAGAATACTAATGTTACAATACAATTTTAAAGAGCCAAAAAGAACCTAACGAAACAAAACACATCAGAAAAGATAAAACCACCTAACAACGAAAATAAATAAATACATATAGAAATAAATGTGTTTCCTGTGAACACCGACTCTTACACCTCCACTTCATCCCTGTTTTATTTAAGTTTAATGACAATTTGTTTCGGTCAAGCCATATTTTCAATTTGTTAATTTCTTCAGTGATTTCCTCCAGAACTATATGCCAAGTTAGAAAACTGCTGCACCCTAGTAAGAGCAGAATACTACTGGAATGAATCTGAATAAGGAAAGTTGGTTTTCCTCACCTAAATGGTGATGCACTCACTGCAGTTTATTGTCTGGAATAGTCCCAGATTGCATTTCAGAGCTTCTAGAATTGAAACATTTTCGTGCGGGTGGTGTTGGGGGGTAATTTTGGGTTTCACCACTTTCATCCCTGAATATGTCAATCGTGAGTCACCCCTCCGTTCTGTTCACACAGCTCCAAACGCTGTGCGGCTCTCTGCTGAGTCAAGTTAGAACGACAGAGTCCAGTCAGAATTAATAAATTTAAAGCGAAACGCCGTGTAAATCAAATGACACCTCTTTCCAAACATTGTAATACAAACAAACTGCAATCAATTAAAATGTTTTTTTTCTCCCAAAACGAGACGTCCTGCGCTGACGTGCAGCAGCCAGCTGAGCTCAGATCAGAGGTACGGAGAGACATTCATGCCAAAATGTCTGAAAGGAAATGCTTTTGACAAAAACTACAGATTTTATTTATTTTATTTATGTCCAGAGATCAAGGATCCAGTGACCAATTTAAAATGTTGTTGACATAGAAAACCTGTAAAGCCTACTTTTAGTACACAGAAAATTCACAAGGGGTATCGATAAGGGAATTGATAAGGAATCGGATCGATAAGCGGAATCGATAATGGCATCGATAGATAAAATCTTATCAATACCCATCCCTATCTGTGACTTTTTATTTGAAAAAGGACCCACGAAACATTGCATCCTAGCTAGCTGTCACTGTGACTCCACTATCTGTCCTCACGTGGTCATATGAAGCACTGCTTCATGACAGTTGGGGGTCAATGAATACACACTTCAAACACTGTTTCATTGACAGAGGATGAGAGTGACAGAGAGAAAAAAGGTCCAGCTGCAACAGTCCTCTGTGATTCAGGAAGCAATCAGAGGCATTTTCAACAGCCAACTCTGACAGAAAATGATTGATCCGCCACAAAAGTTATTTTATATAAGCAGCGTCCAGTGTACTAAAGCACAGCGTCCAGCAGAACAAAGTGCGGCATCCAGCTGGGAATACAGCAGGTGGTATCTTCACAATGAAGTATGTTCAAGTGTGCAGATCAAAGTTGTACAAGTGTCAGGGCACCTTTAGCTGCAACAGGCCAGTCAGTCAAGGTCAGCTAAAGCATAGAAATGTACATACAGGTTAGTCCCAAAAATTGAGACCGGCATGGGACCCAAACAAACTGAATACAGACGTTTTGACCAATGAAATAACATTTTCAAATCAGTTTGAAATATGGTGCGTATGTACTCACACCCCCTTCATAAATGCTTGCTCATACTCTCACGTGTTCCACTAGCTTAACTTATGACAAGCTAAAAGTGGACGCTCTCGATTTGACCGAACAACTATCCAGTTTCTGGATATTCTGTGTTAGTACGCGCCTGCGGCCGACGTGCTTCATGAATTCCTGTGCAAAAAGCAGGTCCCAGATAATTGTGATACATTGCTGTGAGATAATGAGTATACCTCATCTAAATTAATTCTAAAATTTATCAGTAATAAAATTACAAAGATAATTGAAGTTTTAAGAGTGGCCGTAATAATAAATACTTAAGAAACTTAAAGTTTATGAGCAACTTCACCTGTTATTGCTCAAGCACATTGTAAACATTGACACAATGGAGTTTGATGTGGAAGAGTTCAGAAAGATACAATTGGAATGGTTCGATTACCATTTACAGTTGGCGATGAAAGACTTGGGTGTTAACTTCGAGTTAAAGTCAGAACAAGAAGCTGCACTGAAAGAGATCTGGGAAGAGACATGTTCTGTATGTTATTGCTCCAACGAGAGTGGCACGCTGAGCAGTGTGGCGAAAGTAGTCCGGCAAGCTCAATCTGTGGGCGAGCTCTCCCACAATGCCAAAATAGCAGAGATGTTGTGCCAACAAGACCGGCACGCTGAGCAGGGTGATGCTTGCTTCTCAGCTAGATTGCTAATGTTAGCCAAATATATTAGCTAGCTAGCTTGCTTAAGAATGAGGATTAATAAACATCATGCTTGTATAAATGCATTTAATTAAAAACTTTCACATGTTCATTGTTGAGTATTGAGGAAAAACTATTCATACCTTGCAGCAATCAAATCTGTATCAACAAGTCTTAATGCAGAGAACAGTGGATAACAAAAAGCTGCTGCATGTCAGATTATTATTAGAGCTCCCACTACTGGATAATTCTTGTGAACAGCAATTAATGAAACACTGAGAAGCAGGGTACTGTGTTGTACTCTCATTAGGCACAGTTCGAAAACATGTATCATATGATATTACATATTTTAATGGTTTTACAATTATTTAGTTACTTGAATGATAGCCATATGTTGTTACATAGGTGCTAACATGTAAATAGTACTACTGCATTCCTCATCCTTGAATATGTAGGATTAGACACCAAAATTAAGAGCCTTTATCGTCTAGAGCATAGGTGTCAAACTGATTCCAGAAAGGGCCAAGAGGGTGCAGGTTTTCTTTGTAACCACCCACTGCACCAGGTGATTTCACTGATTAACTGATTCCATCTGCTCAAAGTGATGTTAATCAGTGAAATCACCTGGTGCAGTGGGTGGTTACAAAGAAAACCTGCACCCTCTTGGTCCTTTCTGGAATCAGTTAGACACCTATGGTCTAGAGCAGGGGTGCTCATTACGTCGATCGCGATCTACTGGTCGATCGCGGAGGTAGTACCGGTCGACCGTGGCGTGACATTAAAAAAAATAGATGTCAGCCTATTATCCATCCTGTCACTTAATTGACATACAGGGCAACCAGTCAGATGAACTGAACTGAACTTTGACCTTTAGGTCGCCGCGCATGCGTAAATAACTGCATGAAGCGCAGCAAAACCTACAAGCTAGTCAGCGAATTACCTCCGATAAGCCCTTGCTAAAGTTCATCAAAATGAGTGAGAAAGCTGGACCAAGTAAGAAGGCAAAAACATATCACTTTCATACGGAATGGGAGGTGGATTTTTTTTCACAATGTCATTTTCGAAGTGCGTTTGCCTCATCTGCCAGTCTACCATCGCAATACCAAAGAAGGGAAATGTGGAGCGGCATTTTCGGACACTTCATGGAAAATAGGACACTGACTTCCCGCCGAAAAGCCAGCTGAGAAAGAGAAAGGTGGAGGAACTAAAATCCCAGTTGTCTGGACAGCAGTCATTTTTCACTCAACAAACTTCAAAAGCGAAAGCCGCCACCGAAGCATCGTTCCGGGTGAGTCACGTCATCATTAAAAACAATAAGTCCTTCCAAGACGGAGAGATGGTAAAAGAGGCATTCGTTGAAGCAGCTGATTCACTGTTCCAAGACTTTAAAAATAAGGCAGAGATATTATCTTCAGTCAAAGCTCTGCAGCTGTCAAGACATACAGTTACACGGCGCTGTGAAGCCATGGCTGAGGATTTAAGACGGCAAATGTGGAAGGGCATCAGAGATTGTGAGTGTTTCTCACTGCAGTTGGACGAATCTACAGATGTGAGTGACACAGCCCAAATGTGCATTTTCATTCGTATGGTGTTTAGTGATCTCACTGCAAAAGAGGAGCTATTAACAGTACTTCCCATGAAAGAACAGACGCGAGGAGAGGACACATTTCAGACGTTTAAAAACTTTATTGAGAAAACTCAGCTTGGTGTCTATCACCACAGAAGGAGCACCTGCAATGGTTGGGCGTGTGAATGGATTTATTGCCAAGTGCAGGCAGGACGATGCGTTCCCAGACTTTTTGAACTATCGTTGCATAATCCACCAACAAGCGTTATGCACTAAAATGCTCAACATGAAAGAGATCATGGATGTGGCAACAAAGATTGCCTGTTCTTTTCAAGCCAGATCTCTTCAAAGACGGTTATTCCGTGCACATCTGGAGAAGGCTGACTGCGACCACTCTGAGTTGTTGCTACATACTGACGTGAGATGGCTTAGTTGTGGGAAATTCCTCCAAAGATTTCGAGAGCTCTGTCCGGAGATTAAGGAGTTTTTCCGTGTATCTGGACATGCAGAATACAAGCAACTAAATGACAGTCAGTGGCTGCTAGACTTGGCATTTTTAACCGATCTGACAAACTGGTTGAATGACCTTAATCTTGAGCTGCAAGGAAAAGACAAAAAAGTGACCGATATGATCAGCTCAGTTAATGCTTTCAAATGAAAGATGCAACATTTCTCCTCAAAGCTGCAGCGCCATGATCTGGCAAATTTCCAGAACCTGGCATCAGAGCTGGAGACGCAAGGGAAGGCCCGTGAGCAACTTGACAGTGCACGCTACATGGAGCAGATCGACGATTGTCTGTCAGAGTTTGACAAACGCTTTCAAGACTTTTCTTTGCTTGAGCCAGTCGCTACATTCATGTGCTATCCTTTTCAGGAAGATGTTGAGGTTGATTCACTCGCATCAAACATTGCAGCACTGTTTCATGTGAACTCTTCTGGAGTAGAAAATGACATTTTGACTCTACAAACCGACATTGAGCTGAAGTCGAGAGCTCATGGACAGTTCTGGAATTTAATCACAGAGGAAAAGTACCCCAACATGAGGAAATGTGCTACCTCCTTGACTGCATTATTCGGCTCCACTTATTTATGTGAGTCAGCCTTTTCCTACATGAAGATCATTAAGTCCAAATACCGTTCCACCATGACTGATGAACATTTGGAAGTGTGCTTGAGGCTGGCTGTCAGCAGCTACTGTCCAGACTACGCATCCCTGGCTGATTCAATTCAGTGCAAGTCATCAAAGTAAACTCAGGTAATTACAAAAAAATGTTAATAGTTTTATGTGTGTTGTACAATATTGGCTCATTCGGTTATGCAAGGTACATCAACATACACTGTACATACAAAGAATCCTCAATACATTTGAAAATAATTATATGTTTTGCATTTTTGTAGTGGGGTAGATCATTTTGAATTGGTCGTTTTATAAGTAGCTCGCATGCTGAAAAAGTGTGAGCACCCCTGGTCTAGAGGCTGAGCAACTGATAAAACAACAACCCGTGGCAGCCATCTTGGAAAATGGCCACCTCCGCGACGCCCCTATAGCCAAAAATTAACTGACTCGTATGCTCTAACTGTGTGCCAAATTTCATGCTTTTATCATCAAAGTCATGATTCACGTTAAATATTGCACATATCTGCTCCACTATGACACAATTTCAAGCAAAATAGGAGACTATCCTCAGGGGTCAAATTAGTACGTGCATGTGCTAGTTTGTGCAGGTATTATTCGAGCGGTGCACGTAATTTTATACTACACTAGCACTGGTGCAAGTAACTTTATCCAAGTTTTATCAACTATAAGCACCAGTAGAATGAACCAATAAAGGAATAAATAAGGAAAAAAACAATTTCCAGTGTGTTGTCTTCATCTTCCCTGCGTTTTATGACTCATGTATGGAGCAAGTTGCTGTGCTCTATTTGTTGTGGAAAGCTGATAAACGTCGCCAGTGGCGCCGTCCCTGGGTTCACAACATCCTCATGAGATGTTCCCAATTCGGGGAGTTTCATTATTTGCTGCAGGAGCTGCAGCAAATAACTGGAGCTGCAGGAGCTCCAGTTTGAGGACCTCCTGTCCCGTTCGCGCGCGCACATGTAAACAAAGAAAAGAAAGCTGCCACTGCGGTTCCTCGCTCTCTCTCTCCCCTCAAACTCTGTCATCGTTGAGTTATAAATCAGTCACCATTTGTTTTATTATGCCGCGTTCACACCGCACGCGACACCACAAATTTGCTTCCTTCACCTGGCAATGTACGCGCCACCATCACCCGGTGTGTCGATGTGCTTTGGCGGAAACCTTCACTGCGAAAATTCGCCTGCGTCATCAAATAGGAGGATCTTCCATTCCGCTTGCCTTCGAGTCAACATGGGAGACTTTCATCACACGGAGCGAGTTGCTGTGCTGTATTTGTTGTGGAAAGCCGACAAACGTCGCCAGCGGTGCCGTCGCTGGGTTCACACCATCCTCATGAGATGTTCCCAATTCGGGGCGTTTCATCATTTGCTGCAGGAGCTGTGTCTGGATGACGGCCACTTTCAGCGGTACTTCTGCCTCTCCAGGACCCACTTTGAGGACCACCTGTCCTGTTCATGCGTGCACATGTAAACAAAAAAGAAAAAAAAAACTGGCTGCCCCTGCAGTTCTTTACGCGCTCTCCCCTCAAACTCTCATCATTGTGTTATAAACCAGTCACCATTTGTTTTATCATATATCTGTGTAGTTAATAAAATGATCTTCACGGACAATTCATTCATGCGTGCACATGAAAAAAAAAAAAACTAGCTACTGCTGCAGTGCTGCTCGCTCTCCACTCAAACTCTCATCATTGTATTATAAACCAGTCACCATTTTTTTTATCATACATCTGTGTAGTTAATAAAATGATCTTCACGGAGGATTCGTTCACACGCACATAAAAAAAAAAAAAAGAAACCTAGCTGCTGCTGCGGTGCTGCTCGCTCTCCCCTCAAACTCTCATCATTGTATTATAAACCAGTCACCATTTGTTTTATCATACATCTGTGTAGTTAATAAAATGATCTTCACAGAGGATTAGTTCGCGCGTGCATCTGAAAAATAAACGAAAACTAGCTGCTGCTGCGGTGCTGCTCGCTCTCCCCTCCTGCTCACAGGCTGGCTGTCAGACACAGGACATGTCCACATCAAGTATAAACTCCAGACATCTTCATGTCACTACACATCCAGTCCCTGATTGGTCATCACGGCGCGACAACACGAAAAAGTTCAGATTTTTCAACTTGGGGAGGAGGGCGGCGCGACACGATATCGTGCCAATCACTTCATTTGCGGCACTTCATTCGCGTCACGTTGCGTGGCTTGAACTTTTGTGGTGCTACAACGCGTCCTTCCATAGGGATTACATGTGTATGTAGTTAATAAAATTATCTTCACGGACGATTAGTTTGCGCGTGCACGTGAAAAAAAAAAACTGGCTGCCGCTGCGGTTCCTTGCTCTCTCTCCCCTCAAACTCTGTCATAATTGTGTAATAAACCAGTCACCATTTGTTTTATTATACATCTGTGTCATTAATAAATAAAATAATCTTCACGGATGACTCGTTTGCGTGCACGTGAGAAAAAAAAAAAACTGTCTGCCGCTGCTGCTGCCCTCCCACAAACTCTCCCCAGAAAGGAAAAGTCAGACACATCAGAGGAGGAGTTTTAAGGTTGATATAAGACTGACTTTTGGTTGTCTGGGCTCGACAATAGCACTGGTCCGATGGCCCGGCGGCCTTTTTTACACGTTCCGGGCCACCACGGGCCAGTGAAGTTCATATTTCACTGGTCCGTATGGGCCAATAAGAATTAAAATTGCTTTGGGCAAATTTATTAGTCTGATGCCACGTTCACACCGGGCGCGATCAGACGCTATAAATTCGCGGGGATCGCGTGGCAATGGACGCGCCTCCTTCGCCGGGTGTGTCGCTCTGCTTTTGCTGCGAAAATTCGCCCCAGTGCGTCATCAAATAGGAGGAGCTTCCATTCAGCTCGCCGGCTCCGGTTGTCAGTCAAGTTAACATGACGGACCTTGATCACACGGAGCGAGTTGTTGTGGAAAGCTGACAAACATCATGAGACATTCCCAATTCAGGCAGTATTATTATTTGCTGCAGGAGCTGCATCTGGATGACGGATGTTTTCAGTGGTCCTTCCGCCTCTGAGGGACCCAGTTTGAGGACCAACTGTCCCATTCACGCGCGCACATGTAAACAATAAAAAAAAATTTAAAAAAAGAAAGAAGCTCCGCTCCCGCTGCTGTGGGGCTGCTGCTCACTCCAAAAACTCTTGTCATAATTGTAAAATAAAGGACAAAAGACACATAAGTCCTGCTTACAGGCTGCTACCAGAGACAGGACATGTTGCGTCACTTCGTAATGTTCGGAACATTGCCGAAGTGCCGAACTCCTCCCACAAGGAGTGCTCACAGGCGAATGACGTCACCGACAGGCGTGGAAAAACTCACGCATGCGCACGAGGGTTCAAGCATGTCTGACGTAAAAACATATGAATGAAATCCATATAGTTTTTGAAAAAAATAAAAAGGACCGTTACTTTATTGACAGCCCTCGTATAAATATACCAAGTCCTGGTAGACATCTGGTATGATTTCATACGCCAGTTTAAAAGTCTAATCAGTATGCCCTTGTGGAAACCCCACAGTGACAACATTAGCAAGGGAGCTTGGTATATGAAATTTAACATATTAATTTTGTAAATGATCAAGAAATAAATTTATTTTTGTATTAATGTCTGAGTGTTGAAAAAATTCCTATCAGTTACCTACCGACATTTTTTTCAAAGTTGACTCACTTTAAGGTTTTTATCATGTAGTATAAGAATATTATTGTGTTTGTTTTCAAGTGTTTTTGCGTTAAGGAAACCCAATTCTAATGTCTGAGTGTTGATTTAAAAAATTCATATCGGTTACCCCCCGGTTCGGCGCGGGCGTGAAAGTATGGGCCAGTGATATTTTCATCCGGGCCAGTAACTTTCAAATTCTACTGGCCCTGTGGGCCAGTGCATAAATTGCCTTATTGTCAAGCCCTGGTTGTGCAAGCAACTTTTTTTTTTTGGTGCAAGTAATTTTTTTTGTTACTAGCACCAGTGCAAGTAGGTTAAAAAATGTATTTCGACCCCTGATCCTCTTACAAGACACTTCATATCAAGGTCATACTTATCATATCAAGCTCAAATCAAGGATCATTAACTGTCTGCTACAATATCTTCAAAGTGCAATTAGCAAGTTCAGTCAAACTTGGTGAATATACTGAGCAGACAGTCTTTGTGCAACACAGGTCATTTCAAGGTCACAGTTCTAATTTCAAGTTCAAATCAGAGGTCATCAACTACTGTCTGCAACAGTATCACCAAAACACAATTAGCAACTACAGTCAAACTTGGACAAAGTCAGTGAAAAGTCCTCTGGCAGCACAGGTCATGTAAAGGTCAAAGGTCAACTCCAAATCAGAGGCCATAGCCTAAAAAATATTAATGATCCTATCTTAGGAATGAGACGAAAAACTGAAACATAGTTTTGGATGTAGACTTCTGCTCTTGTGAGGCCAACAAATGTCATCACATGACTTCATTTGCTAGCCCCACAAGTAATCTGGACGCCTTGTTTTTGAGTCGTCCACACAAGTTGGCTGGGACGGATGAACAAACTCATCTGCATTATTGTTTTTTTTTGTATCAGATAAATATAAACAACAGTATTATATTTCAGTAGTTGCTTGTAACAGTATTTTGAAACGTCCAGTATTGGTCTTAAAATGTACAAGAAAAACACTTAACTGGCCATCCCCTACAATTCCTAATCGTGATGTCACAGAATGTGATGGGTCATAGAATTTTTTGCAACACCGGGTCTCGCGCCATATGTTTACAGTGGGAGGTTGCGGGTCGTCGCAGTCTTATTCTTTGGACTGCATCAATAACCATGTGGGACAACAAGGCAACCAGGACGACAACATTCGTCGTTTTTCTTAATCCGAAGTTTGTAGAGACCGGTATATGTAGCTTGAAGAGAACAACAATAAAGATAATTAAATCTAATCAGATTTCAGAGCGTGCTAACTAGCATCGCTGCTAGCGGCTAACTATGAAACGTAGTCCAAATCAGCCGGCAGTGAGCAGGTCACAAACTCACAGACTATAATGTGAAAACACCGCTTTGTAGTTCGCGATGTGTGGTTGATTTTGTGGACAGGAGTAGGACGGTGACATGAAACCCGGAACGTGTATGATCAAAGCGCTGTGAAAAGCCTCCACCATGCCGCGTATCGATCATTCACATTCCGGGGCGCAGCATCTTCCTGCACATTCAGTTACCCTCCGGACCAGCACAAAAGCCAGATAGTCCGGACTGGCAGTGGACAAATGACGACAAACAGACCGTTCGACACCAACACGTCTCCCGGTCAGGGCGCAGGAGCTGCCGCCCACAACGGAGCCCCGTTTATAAAAAGCGCAGAAACTGTGTGAACGTAAAGCGAGTTTAGCAGACTCAGACTCACTTACCTCTGTTCCAACCGAAGCCATGGTGCTTGGACGTAAACTCCGCCCACTGTGCTTACGTCATATTTATAGTCACGCCCGGAGTGACGCCTCACCTGAGATGTATGACGAAATATGACACGCACACAATGTTTACGTTTCGAATTTTTAATCTCATTGCTAAAACAAATTTCACATATTTATTGGTTAATGTCATCTTAGCAAGGAACCCTAGAAAGTCGTAAAACTGTGACATTTCCACAGTGGAGCATAAAGCATTGTTATAATACATTTATTCAATAAAATTAGTAAACCATATAATATAAACATTAAATTATTCTAAACAAAATGTATACACCATAATCCCCCGAAAAAAATTACAAACTAATTAAGCAAAATAAATAAACCCCATATTTTTTGATAGGAATGTAGATGGGCAGATGGTAGTTGATTTTGCAAAAAGGATGTAAATGGCTGTGGTGAACACCTACTTTAGGAAAAGGGAGGAGCACAAGGTGACAAGACTGGAGGAAGGTGCACACATGTGGACTACATTCTTTATTGGAGACGCAAGCAAAAACAAATCAGAGATTGTAAGGTGGTGGCAGGAGAGAGTGTAGTTAGACAGCATAGGTGGGCTGTAGGATGACTTTAGAGGTTTTGGACAACTGGCAAAGTACTGGAGATGTGGTGAGGGAGACAGCTGGGAAGGTACGGGATGTGGCATCTGGACAGTGGAAGATGGAGGAATGAAGAGGTCCACAGAATCATAAGGAGAAAGAGGTTGTCGAAAAACGTTTTGGGATAGTTTGAGAGATGAAGAAAGTAGACAGCAGTACAAGGAGATGTGGTGTGAGGTGAGAAGTGGCAAAACCTAAGGAAAAGGCATATTGCAAGCTGTACAAGAAGCTGAATACGTAGTACGGAAGGAGAAAAGGACTTGTACCATTTGGCCAGACAAAGGGACAGAGCTGGAAACGATGTGCAGCAGGTTAGGGTGGTAAAAGATACACATGGTAATGTACTGACAAGCAAGGAGTGTGTGTTGAGAAGGTGGAGGGAATATTTTGAGGAGCTGATGAATGAAGAAAATGAAAAAGAGAAACGTTTGGATGATGTGGAGAGTTATATTGTGTCTTTGTGGACTTAGAAAAAGCTTATGACAGGGTGCCAAGAGAAGAGTTCTGGTATTGCATGAGGAAGTCTGGAGTGGCAGAGAAGTATGTTAGGGTAGTGCAGGACATACACAAGAATAGTGGGACAGCGGTGAGATGGGGAGTAGGAATAACAGACTTATTCAAGGTGGAGGTGGGATTACACCAAGGATCAGCTCTGAGTCCTTTCTTGTTTGCAGTGGTGATGGACAGGTTGACAGATGAGATCAGACAGGAGTTCCCATAGACTATGATGTTTGCAGATGACATTTTGATCTGTAGTGAGAGTAGAGAGCAAGTTGAGTCTAGTCTGGAGAAGTGGAAATATGCTTTGGAGAGAAGGGGAATGAAAGTCAGTAGAAGCAAGACTGAGTACATGTGTGTGAATGGGAGGGAACCTAGTGGAATAGTGCAGCTACAATGAGTAGAGATGGTGCAAGTAGATGAGTTTAAATACTTGGGGTCAACTATCCAAAGTAATGAAGAGTGTGGTAGAGAGATGAACAAAAGAGTGCAGGCAGGGTGAATGTGTGGAGAAAGATGGCAGGAGTGATTTGTGACCGAAGAATATCAGCAAGACAGAAGGAGAAAGTCTCCAAGACAGTAGTGAGAGTGAGACCAGCTATGTTGTACGGTTTAGAGATGGTGGCACTAACAAAAAGACAGGAGGCAGAGCTGGAGGTGGCAGAGCTGAAGATATTGAGATTCTCTTTGGGAGTGACAAGAATGGTCAAGAATAGGAATGAACATATCAGAGGACAGCTCAGGTGGGACACTTTGGAGACAAAGAGAGATGGTTTTGACATGTGCAGAGGAAGGACCCAAGGTATATAGGAAGAAAGATGCTGAGGATGGAGCCACCAGGCAGGAGGAGAAGAAGGAGGCCAAACATAAGGTTTATGGATGTGCTGAGGGAGGACATGCAGATGGTTGTTGTGACAGAGGAAGATACAGAGGACAGGGTGAGATGGAAACAATCTGCTGTGGGGACCCCTAACGGGAACAGCCAAAAGAAAAATAAGATTTTTGATAAGACAGCTTACACAGTAAATTAATTTTCCTCTTTTTTCTGTTTTCATATGCAAGAACTGTTTACATCTGACCTTAAAGGAGACAGATCATTCCATAGTTTGAAAGAACAGTATAGAAAAGTATTTCTTTTACTGGATTTTATTTGACAAAGTCTGTTTAATTGCACTTTTTCTGAGTAATTTTTTTAAGACTTATTCTTCATCACTTCCACTTCAGAAGGTGAAATGCATCCTTAAACAGACTGTTGACTTTTAAATGACTTTTTCTGCCTGATAACATTCTTCCAGCTGGTCCTGGGTTTTTCCGCTGTGATCCTACAAAACGAAGTTCCTCCTGATTTTCAGTGCATCCAGAAAGAATTCGCAGTGCTTCACTGTTTCCACATTTTGTTATGCTACAGCCTTATTCCAAAATGGATGAAATTCATTTTTTCCCTCAGAATTCTGCATATAATGCCACATAAAGACAATGTGAAAAAATGTTTTTTTAAAGATTTTTGCAAATTTATAAAAAAAAAAAAAAAGAAAAGAAAAACAAACTAACAAAACAAAAAAGAAATCACACGTACAGAAGTATTCACAGTCTTTGCCATGAAGCTCAAAATTGAGCTCAGGTGGATCCTGTTTCCACTAATTATCATCTTTGAGATGTTTCTACAGCTTAATTGGAGTCCCATCTGGGATAAATTGATTGTACATGATTTGGAAAAGCACACGCCTGTCTACATATAAGGTCCCACAGTTGACAGTGCATGTCAGAGCACAAACCAAGCATGAAGTCAAAGGAATTGTCTGTAGACCTCTGAGACAGGATTGTCTCGAGGCACAAATCTGGGGAAGGGTACAGAAACATTTCTGTTGCTTTGAAGGTCCCAGTGAGCACAGTTGGTCTCCATCATCTATAAATGGAAGCAGTTCAGATCCACCATTTGTTCTCTTTGTGTTTTCTCATTTGGCTTGGTGACTTGTCCTGCTGAGTATCTTGAGGTGTGGTCTTGATGTTTCTGAGTTGGAGGTCTTCGAATAGTGGATTATTGTTGATGTCACCAACTGTTGTTTTTCTTCACAGTTCCCATAATGCTTCTGTATTAGCCATTACTGTTTCCTTTGGTTGACCCATTTGATGCCTGTTGCTTAGAAACCAGTGGTTTTTCTTTGAGTACATTCTAAAACGGTCATATTACCTATGCCCTGTGTTTGTACAATGCCTCACATCTTCAAAAAGGCCTGTATTACAACAGGCAGCTCTCTCGTCTTCGCGGTGGCTTGACCTTTTTGGAATACATGTTCTGCTCAGTCTGGGAAGGTTTCAACAACCAAATACAGACCTGATCCACTTTGGAATTCTGTTCAACATCTAAGCGTGCATAAAGCTGTTGCATAATTCTGGAAGTACAGTTCAAATTTGTAGACTTTTTCTTTAAAATGTGTGCATTTCAGAGGAACTAAACCATTCAAGCATCTTGAAAGGTCATGAAGCAAGACATAACATTGGGGCCTCATTCAGAGTCCAGCTTACAGCACACTCCCAGAAGTGGCAGCTAGTTCTGGAAATACAAAATGTCCAATTTGTTTCACCTTACAATACCGTGGAAGGTGAAATTTGACATTAAAACTCAATGTGGACATTCAAACCTACTTTTCAACATTCAGTGTGACAATAAATACCTGGATCACACCCATTAGGTACGTGCTAACAGGTTCCCGCTTACTGTCTACAAACTGGGTGATGCGACACCAGATATACTTTGTTCTGTAAATGTTGACATCCTCAACTGCTGTCATAAATTCATATTTGGATCTGAAACTTAAACATCTTCACTGGACAGCAAAAACAACATAAACTACATTGGCATTCTAATACTTTCAAAGCAGCAGCTTTGGTGGCCACCAGAGCTGGTCTTTGTACAACTCCTGGCAAAAGTTATGGAATCACCGGCCTCTGAGGATGTTCATTCAGTTAATTTTGTAGAAAAAAGCAGATCACAGACATGACACAAAACTAAAGTCATTTCAAATGGCAACTTTCTGGCTTTAAGAAACACTATAAGAAATCAAGAAACAAAATTGTGGCAGTCAGTAACGGTTACTTTTTTAGACCAAGCAGAGGGAAAAAAATATGGACTCACTCAATTATGAGGAATAAATTATGGAATCACGCTGTAAATTTTCATCCCCAAAACTAACACCTGCATCAAATCAGATCTGCTCGTTAGTCTGCATCTAAAAAGGAGTGATCACACCTTGGAGAGCTGTTGCACCAAGTGGACTGACATGAATCATAGCTCCAACACGAGAGATGTCAATTGAAACAAAGGATTATCAAACTCTTAAAAGAGGGTAAATCATCACGCAATGTTGCAAAAGATGTTGGTTGTTCACAGTCAGCTGTGTCTAAACTCTGGACCAAATACAAACAACATGGGAAGGTTGTTAAAGGCAAACATACTGGTAGACCAAGGAAGACATCAAACCATCAAGACAGAAAACTTAAAGCAATATGTCTCAAAAATCGAAAATGCACAACAAAACAAGTGACGAATGAATGGGAGGAAAGTGGAGTCAACGTCTGTGACCAAATTGTAAGAAACCGCCTAAAGGAAATGGGATTTACATACAGAAAAGCCAAACGAAAGCCATCATTAACACCTAAACAGAAAAAACAAGGTTACAATGGGCTAAGGAAAAGCAATCATGGACTGTGGATGACTGGATGAAAGTCATATTCAGTGATGAATCTCGAATCTGCATTGGGCAAGGTGATGATGCTGGAACTTTTGTTTGGTGCCGTTCCAATGAGATTTATAAAGATGACTGCCTGAAGAGAACATGTAAATTTCCACAGTCATTGATGATATGGGGCTGAATGTCAGGTAAAGGCACTGGGGACTGTCATTACATCATCAATAAATGCACAAGTTTACGTTGATATTTTGGACACTTTTCTTATCCCATCAACTGAAAGGATGTTTGGGGATGATGAAATCATTTTTCAAGATGATAATGCATCTTGCCATAGAGCAAAAACTGTGAAAACATTCCTTGCAAAAAGACACACAGGGTCAATGTCATGGCCTGCAAATAGTCCGGATCTTAATCCAATTGAAAATCTTTGGTGGAAGTTGAAGAAAATGGTCCATGACAAGGCTCCAACCTGCAAAGCTGATCTGGCAACAGCAATCAGAGAAAGTTGGAGCTAGATTGATGAAGAGTACTGTTTGTCACTCATTAAGTCCATGCCTCAGAGACTGCAAGCTGTTATAAAAGCCAGAGGTGGTGCAACAAAATACTAGTGATGTGTTGGAGCGTTCTTTTGTTTTTCATGATTCCATAATTCTTTCCTCAGAATTGAGTGATTCCATATTTTTCCCCCTGCTTCGTCTAAAAAAGTAACCGTTACTGACTGCCACAATTTTTTTTCCTGATTTCTTATAGTGTTTCTTAAAGCCAGAAAGTTGCCATTTGAAATGACTTTTTTGTCATGTCTGTGATCTGCTTTTTCTCTACAAAATTAAACAAATGAATGAACATCCTCCGAGGCCGGTGATTCCAGAATTTTTGCCAGGGGTTGTAAATGAAACAGTTGAACGCCCTGGAAGCTACAGGTAACTTCAAAACCACACACATGCTGAGAGAAGAAAGAAGCATCTGCTTCAGCTACATTCATTCAAAATCCTTTCCACAGGGTTGTGTGGGTTTGACTTATACTGCTGTGAAACAATCAGAAAAATAACTTCATTTCTCAGAATTTAGTATATTTCTGTGTATGAATTCTCTCCCCTGCCCTCACTCCTCCACTTGTTTTTCATTTCATAGTTAAATTCAGAAAAAAAGCTCCACGACTAAAAGGTAGGAAACAAGTTTCCTAAATACCTGTTCCTAATTTTCCATAATCTGTCCAGTAGGTGGCACAAATGTCAATGAGATATTATATATCTATATATACTCGTACATCATCCAAAGGCATACAGGTTAGGTGAACTGGAAACTATTCAAAATTATTCAGTCTCCCTTGCAAAAGAGAGCTTAATCTCAATGGGACTAGCCTGGTTAAATAAAAAAAAATACAGGCAAAACAAAGTTGCTTTTTTTTTTTATTGTGCATCAAAGTTAACCACATTTTAATCATCTTATCTTCATTATAGACCCTTTTAATATGGAGATGTACATGATAAGAACATTTATTTTTGTGTTAAGCTGAAGGGGGAAAGGCTCCTTTTTAATTCAGTCACTCACTGGATTTTACAGTGTATGTGTTTTCATCTCAATGCCAAAAATGCAAAGCAAAAATTAACTTACTTTTGACTTTACGGTAACTGAAAATTCATTTGCTAATCTGACACCACACCTGGATAAATGGTGCAATTCCTGCCGTCAGTTCACACAACGAAAAAAAGCTCTGGAAACAAGCGGCTCGTTATTCACAATGACAAATGTGACATCAAATAATTTATTTCTATTCTGTACGGTACACCTTTGATTCTGCACTGTACCAAAAAGGATACATTTTTTATGGAGGTGCGACTTTCTGCACACTTAACCTGTAAACAGTTTGAGTAAAAGCAAACTAGACACCACCCATCAAAATGTGAGGGGGGAATGACAGAACAAGAGGCCTCATAAAGCTATAGTACCGTTAGGAGAACAATCCAGACTCAGGATTAAAAAGGCAACACGAAAAGAATTCAGAAAGCCAAGATGCTGCTGTGAAGAACTGCACATTTTTGTATTTCCCAAAATGAGCATAAAACATTGATCAACAGGCCCAGTGATGTACTGTTTCATGTTTGTTTGTTTAAACACTAAATTTGGCACAGTCCACACGTGGACACATCTCATCCCACCATCCTTCCCGACAGACAAGACCATCACAGGCTCCTGAAGGATGCCAGCGGCATGATGGGAGATTTTTAAGGCATGTATTCATATCACATCCAAAATAATGCAGAGAATTCCGGAAATCATGTAGCACAATTAAGACTTTCAACAAAATAAAAAATTACACAAGAATTGAGGCTGTCTGAAAGTTGTACAACGGTTGTGCTGAATTTCCCATAAAACTATATATATGTTTGCAATTCTTCAAGAGAAAGAAAAAGTCAAAACAGTATTCACTTTGAAACCACTGGGTTTGACTGAAAGCTGACATCTGCATCAGGATCACATCTCAACTGACACAAACTCCAGCACATCATGATCTGGTGCAGTTTCCTCAGAGCAAATTATGGCTCTTCAGTATTAAAATGCACACCACGTGTGACCTCACAGGTTGGGTGAAAACATTTAGCTCCAAGAAAATCTGATGCAAGTTTCAGTAATTTGTTGCAACAGACCTCAGCTGGTGCGGCGCTGAAATCTGTACTCGGGCTACATTTATTCACATTGTTTTTCCCTTGATGTCTTCCCATTGTGACATGCAAAAAAGAACCACTGCCTCACGTCCCACCACGCCTTTATAAAGGACATTAGCAAATGAGCAACTCTGCATTTATTTATTTATTTTTATTGTTTTTAAAATGGGGTAATTAGCTACCCTCATGCATTATCAAATTGGATTTGTTTTTCTAGGACACTAAAGTGGCTGATTTCTCTTTCATAGAAGCAAATACAAAATCAACCTCACATTTAAGACGTGGACAGTCTTCGTGTAAGTGGGCACACGGAGGAACAACTTTGTCGATATAACCTCATCTTTATCAATAATGCTGCAGTAAAAAAAGAACATACACTGAAATGCGTTCATCAATGATTTGTATTGATCTGAATATTAACGGAAAAAGGTGTATTTTTATTCCAGATGTTCAGCAGGAACATCAGCTCCAACTTCATCTTGAATGTCTGACAGAGCCGGAGCCTCAAACTGGAGCTAAACCCACCTTGACATTGGCACGCAATTCGTCGCACCAATGCGTGCAATTAGTGAAGGAACGGTTGACTAGAAGACATCACTTTGAACAAAATGACCAGTTGACAGAAATTCACAAGGAAGATCCAAGAGACTAGGTAAATTCCTTCTCATAAATTAGATAATGTATCTGTAAAGTTATGTTTATTACAGATGTAACACCTCGTCATAATCTAATTTCACTCTCAGATGTTTCTCTACTACGATGTAACAGCACCCAGAGACGATCAATCTGATAACTATGTGCGCCTGTGTTTTACACATCCTCAGCAGATACCCGCTGGTGTCGACAGATGTGGACCATGAAGAAGATTCAGCAATAGATCATCTGATACCTGGTGCATGAAGGGAAGGACATCAAATGGAGGGCTGGTGCATCTGTCTAGACACCACAGCCAGAAAGAGGCCAAAGAACAGCATGAATACTTGTCACACACATATTCACACTATTATTACTACACTATTACTTGTCTCCTGCTGATACTGTTCCTTGGTAAGACAGAATGATCACACCCTGACCCACAGTGATCACAAATGTGGACCATGAATATCTAGTAACACATTTTAAATAATCTTTAAATTTGTTGTGTAAAGAAATCCAATAAAAAAAGTCCTTCCTTTATTTTGGCTTATTTCAAAAACATTTATGTACAATATTTACAAAGGAACGTAACGCAGTGGTTAATGCGCTTGGTTTCAGTTCAGAAGGCTCCGGGTTCAAATCCCACCCCTGCCACATTTCTCCATGTAATGTGGAGTTGCATCAGGAAGGGCATCTGGCGTAAAACCTGTGCCAATTCAACATGCAGATCCACCTTGGATTTGCTTTGATTTGGATTTGTCGGGCGCAAACTGTCATGCAGTGTTTGTGAATAGGTTGCGCAATGTTCACGAGTAGTTCAGGCAAGTGGCACACAACATTGCGTGCCAGAGCGGGAATCAAATTCATGGAAGTGTCAAGGTGGCTTTAGACACAAACAGACAAAGAGTCATGGACAACTTAACAAACTTGGAACAAACTTAAAAAATAAAAGTTTCGGTCTTGTACATTTGACTCTTCGGGAGATCCAAAATCATATTCAAGGCATCACAGATGCTAAAATTATTTAAAAACCAGGGAGGAAAGCTCACTTGGAATGACCAGATTCCCAGATACTGTTGTGCTGGATGTAGTACTTTTGACTACTATGATTAGCAGTGACCAGTAACTATTATTGTTGACCACGGTGAGCATGACTACATGATAACCACACATGCCAATGTGAGAATGTATATGCTAAAACCAACCACAATTTGACGTTTCTTAAATATGCTACCTCAGTAGTCAAATGCACCATATGATAATGAACTGCAGAATGCTCAGGTTCCACAAATCCAGCAATTTTCAGAATGCTTTATCCCTGAAAACACACACACACGCGCACGCACGCACACATCCAATCATCTAGATGATGTATGAAGTTCTGTAAAACTTCTTGTAGGCACAGTGATTCTGTACAATGCTACCGGGTGGCACAAAGAATTTAAAATTCAAACAAAAACAGAAAATAAAATCCCTTTTCACTCATCACAGGACAAATAAACCTTTAGGGCGCATGAGGGGATGATGTCATCACCAGTGGCACAGGCATATCTGTCCTGATTGGTCGAGCAGCGACTGCAGCTCGGATTTGCTGGCCACGATGCGCTGGGTGAAAGGTTCTGAGCCTGACTACAACACCCTCTTCTGGAAGAAGTTTCTTTGAGAGTTATTTGTCAACATAGTCCCCTTGGAGGTCCACGCACTTCTGCCAGCGGTGCTGCAGTGCTTGAATGCCCGCTGTGTAGAAGGCTTCATTGTGCTTGTCAAAGACGTCCTCAATGGCAGATTTCACATCATTCTCATCCTTAAAGTGTTTTCCAGTCAGTTGTTTCTTCAAGTTGGGGAACAGATGGAAATCTGACGGTGCCAAATCAGGAGAGTAAGGCGGCTGTGGAATGAATTCAAAGCTGCAGTCCAGCAGTATCCATGGCAACAACTGACCTGTGAGGAGGGACACTGATGAAACAAGACACCTTTTGTCAACATGCTTGGGCGTTTCACCTTGATAGCTTCACGTAGCTGCTTTAGTGAGCTGGCGTAATATTCGTCATTAACAGGCTGCCCCTTTGGCAGGTACTTTGCAAACACAAGCCCCTTTGCATCCCAAAAAACCAAGACTCCCACTTTCCCAGTAGATGAAAGGTCTTTGGATTTCTTAGGAGGGGGCTCAAAGTGATGGAGCAAACACTCCACCTGCGTTACAAAACGTTCCACAAAATCAGCTGGATCTGCTTCAAAACGCTTCAAGTTCTCCTGTGATGCAATCAGTCTTGCTCGCTTTTGATCAGGAGTCAAAATACGCGGCACCCATCGAGTGGACACCTTTGCCATTCCAAGTTCTGCAGACAGAATGTTCTCTACTCTCTCGTGGGAGATTCCAACAGCAGCAGCTATGTGGCGAATAGTCAGTCGACTATCATCCCTCACAATTCACCGAACACGATCAATATTCGCCTGGGTGGAGGCAGTGGAAGGTCGCCCAGACCTTGGGTCATCTTCGAGTCTTTCTCTGCCCCTCTTGAATTCTGCTACCCACCTTTTCACAGTTGCAAATGAAGGAGCATTGTCTCCTAAAGTCCCAACCATATCCGCATGGATTTGTGTGGGAGTTAATCCCTTCAAATTCAGGTATTTGATAATGGCACGATACTCAGTTTTGTCCATTTTCGCAAACATTGGCTCCTGTCAACTGTCACAAATCTTGCATCTAATGGGAAGCACGAACAGTAACATGGAACTAATGACACTCAAAGGTTAGAATAAAAGTGTTCCACATTTCGTTGATCTCAAACATCATTCTGTCATCATTTCGGCTCAAACTTTTTCACCCAAATCTGGCACATGTCGGCTACTGTCTGCTGTTGAAACTAGAGTCGCCGCTACTGCAGCTTTCCTCGTATGTGGGTGGAGGCTCTGAAAAAAAAGAAAGAAAGAAAGAAAAAAAAAAAAAAGCATGTTAAACAGAGCAGTCAGTACAACATATGATAGCTGAAACATATTTATTACACTTCAAAAACAAAAATTAAGACATGTGTCACTACATGTCAACTACACGGGTCAGTTTGAAATGTTAAATCCAGATACCAGATGTTAAATTGTAACTACTCAAAATTCCAATTACCAACAATCTTTAACTCCTTACAATTTAAGATATAAAGTTGATTCAACCTCATGCTGATATCTAGTTATTATAAAGTTTATTGAGAATTATTTGTAGATGTCTAACAAATAATTCTCAATAAACTTCACGCAGTTCACCAGAATTTATCAGAGAATATAACTAATTATCATCCACCTTCTCTGACATTTTGGATTCGGTCCATGGTGTGGCCACAGAAATGGTATCATGGTGTTTTGACGCTATACTTTAATCCATGCCAGTCAAACTCCTAAGGAAGTGGCTATTTGTACGTAGTGTATTAATAATTCGCTTCCTACGTAGCACAGCCTTGTTATAGTTAGTGGTTGTTGTTATGGTTAGGATTAGCGGTTGTGGTTAACGTAGTTTTGTAATCTACATGTACAAATATGTAGCCTCATGATCATGTGACCTATACTGGCCAATGAGAAAGATGGCTACGTACAGATCGCCACTGCCAAATCCTAAACTGTTTCTAGACCGGGCAAGCTTTGGCAAATAAGACTGCAAATTTTTATTTGGAATGTTAAGGAATAAAATTATAGTGATGCCAAAGAAAATCCTTTCAGTTAAATGATTAAAAAAATAACAATAAATAAATAAAGGGGACTTTCATTTATTAAGAAAAAAATGACCTCACGTTAGTATTTTGGCATGAATAAAAGATTTAAATAACTTCAAGAGTTTAGAGTTGGGTTTAATGTACTTTAAGGCGGTTTTATGATAGAACTTTTGATTGTTAAATGGTCCACATATCAGAAGATTTTGAACTTTGAGATGTAACTTATTTTTACTACTGCCTAATATTTTATAAGAAAACAGTAATAATCGACAGGTAATTAAGTCTACAAATAAACTGTCATTCTGGAAAACAGCCTTCAATAGGCCTAATTTAATTATTATTTATATTGAATTATCGCTGCGTTGGTTGGCTAACCACTGTTAGCCAGTTGGCACCGTCGTGTATTCAAAGAAGTCGTGATTATTTACCAGTGGAACAAAGCCAATACTCACCTCTAATTCAGTGATTATGCCGACGTCGTTTCACAGCATTTTCTGCAAAATATTGGTGTTCTAAGACCAGCGACGCTAGAACTAACTGAACGGAACGCGTTGAGAGTACAGTTGCCAGATCTTACGCGCTAATCAAGCAAACACGTAGAACAAAAAGCAATACAGCAGCGTGTTGCCTCTTATGTTGAGCAGTTTGAGTGTTCAGTCTATTTTTGGTTTGCAGAAATTAATTAAATTCAACCAACCTGCAAATTAGTTATACAAACTTGCATTTTATTTTCAAACCCCACATATTTTTGCATGGCTCATGCATTAATTTTATTTTAGTAAGCGTTTATGGTGTAGAATGTGAGATGAAAGCACCCCGTACCATTTCCAGGTGCACTGGTTTAGCTGTGTGTCTCTGTTATAGATCAGTGGGTTGAGCGGTTACCCTTTGATCTGGAATATTATTTTTCTTTTCCTGACTTGTACCGTAAGTCACTGTGGATACGGCTATGGGTATGGATACGGTATACGACTTTTCACAGCAGGGGTTTTCAAAGTGTGGGAGAGTGAGCCCCCCAGAGAACAAATGAATAGCTGCACCCCCCCCCTACCCCCGCAACACGCATACACACAATTTCAACATCTTCGTGTGTTTCTTTTTATTCTTTTACACATCTTAAACACATTTTAAAAGTATTTGTGCATTTTTAAGGAACTGTCTATTCATTTACACATTTTACAGACTTTCTAAACATTTTAAACATGTTTTTAAAGATCTTTCTATTCTTTCACACATTTTACACCCTTTTCAAACATTTCAAACATGTGTTTTTAAAGAACTTCTATTCTTCTATTTTTATCTTTTGTTATATTTTAAACATCTTTTTTAAACATTTAAACATCTCTGTGTGGATGGGTATTGATAAGATTTTATCAATATCGATGCCATTATCGATTCAGCTTATCGATCCAATTCCTTATCGATTCCCTTACCAATACCTCCTGTGAATTTTCTGTGTACTAAAAGTAGGCTTTACAGGTTTTCTATGTCAATAACATTATATTGAGTCTTAAAGTAAATAAATATGAAATTAGTCACTGGATCCTTGATCTCTGGGCATAAATAAGAATAAAATCTGTAGTTTTTCTCAAAAGCATTTCCTTTCAAACATTAATGGCACAAATCTAACTCCATACCTCTGGGCTGAACTCTTACAGCCGGCTGAGCTCCAAGCCAACATCAATGTAATTCATAAAGAACACAGGACTTCTCATTTTGGGAGGAAAAAAAATGTTTTAGTCTGTTGTAATTTGTTGTCTGTGTTACAACGTTTGTAAAGAGGTGTCATTTGATTTATACGGCGATTCGCTTTGAAGTTATTAATTCCAACCAGACTCTAACTTGACTCGGCAGAGAGTGGCACAGCGTTTGGAGCTGTGCGAACGGAAAAGAGGATGATTCTCATTTTTTGTATGCAACAAGACAAGAGTCCCAGTTAATGACTTTAATCTGCACAAAAGGTACTCACGATTGGCATTTTTAAATGGCTCTGAGAGGGGTTAAGAAGCAGACTTGTTGCTTCTGAAAAGCAGCGAAGCAATGAACCAATGAAGCAGTGGATCAGAGCACTGTTTCATTGTTTCAAGCTTCAAAAGCTGAGCCGTTACAGAAGCAGTTGATTACAGACACGCTACAGGATCTGTAATCAGCATAAAGAAATGGTCATTTTCACAATAAAACACCCTAAAAAAAACAGCCACTCTGAAGCACTAATAAGGGATTCGTTAAGCAAAAAGGCTACTGATGTCAGTGGATCGAATCATTATCCGTAGCACTGCCAAATCCCATGGAGCACCACTGTGCAAAAACAGGAAGTAACAGGAAGTGGAGACTGTATATGGTCAGCCCACGTAGGTCAGGTTCAAGTGTGTTGGCCCATTTCACTTCCAGTCATTGTACTTAACCTTAAAGTAGACCTGCATTGAAATAAATGCAGTCAGATCTTTTGACCAAAAAATGACATATTTACACATAAGATCCTTCTGAATGTAGTAAAGTAAATCTGCAAGCCCAGATCTGTCATTCAATGGAGAAATCTTCATTTAAAAATGACAAATTTACAGCTAAAATTTAGCCCTCCGCCAAACTGTCAGCACATCCGGGACGCTGCCGAGACGTCAGGGAAAAGACCCTATCCCAGCATGCATTGCGCGCGCCAACTGTAATTTGTGGATTTACGTCAGTTTGCATCTGCACCTTTTTCTTGTCTTATACGGAAGGATCTACTTTTTTTAAAACTTCATATTGTCTTGCGGCACGTTTGGTGAGTACACATTTGTTTTATTTGTGCTTGAAAATTATTTTGGGGGACTTTTTCATACGCCTGTTTGATTGAGTTTGTCGTTTGTCGCATTGAAAATCTACTGTCTTTCACCTCTGGTGTTACCGTCACGGGGTACGGAGGCGGGACCCGCAAAGAATCCAAGTCATTAAAAAGATATAAACCTCTCTCAGCGGCCACGGAGCTCTGCGGCTCTGATTACCGAGACGTGCGGTGCTGCGGAAAGTCTGTCCTTGCAGCAACAGGTGTCACCGGCCGCTCCGCATCAAAACAGTGAGCGTAGTCTCTGGACTTTTGCCAAGTTGGCTGCACCTCCATTCAGTAGACAAGGACATGGTGCCGGCTGCACAGCAGACACGGGGGCGATGTGAGTGGCCCGCTTCGGCGTTTATCGCACGCAGACTCAGTAAGCGCAGCGGATGCAGAGAGCGAGGCGTAGGGGAAGAACGTCGCCCGCTGTCGATGTCGCCGCTAATCTGAGTATGCAGAGCTGTATCTCACATTCATTGCTGCTTACTTTTGGATGTTGTGTATAGCAGTAACATTACTAACAGATAAAATCAATTTCAATGTGGGATCGGACTTAAGGTGGGAGCGCTCCGTCTTCTGCCAGACGTCACTGCAATGACCCGGATGTACAAACAGTTTCGCTGAGGGCCAAATTTTAGCTGCAAATTTGTCATTTTTAAATGATTTCTCCGCTGAATTACAAATTTGGGCTTGCAGATTTACTTTACTGCATTCATAAGGGTCTTATAAATACATATCAGCTATTTCTTTCTGAGATCTGACCACATTTATTTCAATGCAGGTCTACTTTAACTTTCATCTGCTGTGACTGAACAGAAATTAAATTTGTAACCTTGGGTAATAATAGAGGCGGTATATGGGCTGACTGATTACTTTGAGCATTACTCCACACAGCCCGATTACCTCAGGTAATGAGAGGACCGTTTAAACAAGCCAGTACGGCAGACGGTGCCCAATGACACAATTTGTAAAGCTGAAAACAGACTTGATATCTGTCAGCATGTATCACAGCTGTCATAAATTATAATTCCATCTATTTTCACTGCAGTTATGATAAGTTCTAATACATTTGCATATGTTTTAGCAGAAAATGTGAATTGAAAAGTGAAACGTGTTAAATGTTTGCAATGACATCCCTGTTTCCACAAAAGTATACATCTCTTCTCCACATCATAATAAAAATAGAATAGTCTACTGTAACACCCCTTTATTTGAATAAAAGTATTTTTCTTTGATGGGAAATGCTACTGAAGTTTGCAAATAATCATATGTGTTTGAAGAACAAACCGTGTGGGTAGTCCCAGCTGCTGTACTCTGGCGGGAGGATGAGAGAACAGGAAGTGGGGACAGGCGTGGCGTTCCCCTCGGTGAAGAACGGGATCGTGGCTCCTGTTGACACACAGAACAGGGGAGCAGAGGCGTCAGGCTGCCAGTGGGCGGGAGGCAGAGCGGCACCTGGGGCGTGGCTGAAGGCGCTTGGCGACATGGTGACGGGTTGGCCGGAGGGATCCTGTTGAGAGTGGCTCTTGGTGGGGATCTCCTCATTGGCTGGGCCGCCTGCACACATCTCCTCTCCAAGCTCCTCTGCCGGCGGGGCGCTGGGCATCACCCCTGTGGCAGTGGCTGATGCGACAGTGGAGGATGAACCACACTGCTGTGGAGTAGAAGGAATAGTGCTCGATGGGGACAAGTTCACGGCGATGTTCCCGATGTAAATGGGCAGAGTCACGACTGCGTCTGGAGATTTTAGGGACACCTGTAACAAAGAAGGAACCGCAGGACTGAAATTACATTTTAAAATAATAATAATAATAAAAAAAAAAACAATTCCATTATTCTTACTTCAGAAGTGTCCTCATAGCAGTGGACAAACAAACAAACGTCCTGACCCGTAAAACCTCAGCTCTGTGGGACCAAACCTGACCAAACCAGGCTCTTCACTCAACCAAGTGACAGCAGAATCAAACCAGCTTCAAAAGATGCTTTCAGTCATTTCCCAACAACATTTTGTGGCATGTCATCTCATCCTGTATGGTTTAGCAAACAGCTGAATAACCTTCTTGATGCTAACTTTCATGATTTATTTTTGGATCAAGACCGATTTGGATAATTTCGCCCCTTTGGTGCCCAGAGTTTGGTGTTCATACAGTCATGAACTCAAACTCACTAGGGTTCAACTTATTCGACACTGGCCTTATGAAAACTATCGTACCATCATTCACTTAGGTATTTAATGTGCAAATATCTGATAAATAAGAAAACATTTGTAGTCTGCACAGTAAGTTTTGCAACATTAACGTGGCACTGATGAATAATAATAATAATAATAATAATAACAATAAAAGCCTTTATTGTCATTGTACATTCATACAACTAAATTGGTCCTCTGCATTTAACCCACAGTACTAGGAGCAGTGGGCAGCCACAGTCTGGCACCCGGGCACCAACTCCAGATGAAGAGATGCTGCCTTGGTCAGGAGCAGGGAAAGGAGCAGACCCTACAGTGCATCCAGAAAGTCTTCACAGTGCTTCATTTTTTCCCCACATCTTGTTATGTTACAGCCTAATTTGGGGGAGGTGGTCTAGTGGTTAAGGCGTTAGGCTTTTTTTTTTTTGCAAATTTATTAAAAATAAAAAACTAAGAAATCACATGTACATAAGTATTCACACCCTTCGCTCAATACTTTGTTGATGCACCTTTGGCAGCAATTACAGCCTCAGGTCTTCTTGAATATGATGCCATAAGTTTGGTGCACATATCTTTGGGCAGTTTTGCCCATTCCTACACACAATACCCCATAATGACAATGTGAAAAAAGTTTTTTTTTTTTTTTTTTTAGATTTTTGCAAATTTATTAAAAAAAAAAAAAAAAAAAAAACCCCTAAGAAATGACATGTACATAAGCATTCACAGCCTTTGCCATGAAGCTCAAAATTGAGCTTAGATACATCTTGTTTCCACTGATCATCCTCGAGATGTTTCTACAGCTTAACTGGAGTCCACCTGAGGTAAATTCGGTTGATTGGACAGTTGACAGTGCATGTCAGAGCACAAACCAAGCATGACATTTGTGCCTCGAGAGACAGGATTCTCTTGAGGCATAAATCTGGGGAAGGGTACAGAAACATTTGTGCTGCTTTGAAGGTCCCAATGAGTACAGTGGCTTCCATCATCAAACAGAAAAGCAGCACCATGTCAGTTCCCTCGACTGCAATAACTGTTGATTTCAGGTATACTCTGAATTTACATTGAGGCCGAAACTGTCATGCAGCTGCATGAGCCCAGCGGGTCTTTACCGTAACAGATAATCAGCGGCTGAGGAGGAAAATTATGGGGCCATTCCTGAAACATTCCCAACATCTGGGAAGTACGTTCATTTCTGGCAGTGGAAACAGACCTATAGACCTACTCTGTCTACTGGTGATTTGTGAGGCACTGCAATCTCAGATTACTCTTGCACACTGTGGTGAACAAAATGTGCTCCCACCTGAATGAAATATTCAATGTCAATGAGGCTGCATCCAGCTAGCACGGACTGAGGAAGAGGAGGCACGATGATCTGCTCCCTCCACTCTGCGTGTTTGCCTGCTTTCACTCCAGCTCCCTCCACCTCTGCTATGGCCCGCAGGTCAAACAGTGGCCGCTTGGTCTTGTAGGTTACTTTCTGGTGTTGAAAAACATACATCACAGTACACACAAAGACGTCAACATCATGTGACTATGTGTAAACACAAACCAGTAAAACCTGTATCAGCAAACCTACAGTAACAAACGTGCACATTTCGTTATCAATGTTGTGGTGGCTCCGCCCCTTTATACTAAACCTTAAACGAAATAGTTTCCTACAAATCCACTGAATTAAATGATACTGTTTTATGGTGTATGGATTTTGTTTATAGTGGTTTAACCACTAGAGGAGGGGTCGATATCATCAGCCTGCACCGGTGAGTGGATGGATACAAGAGAACTTGGCTCGGTGCAAACTTGGCCCGAGGCGTGAACTAGGCCCGGGGCTAATCCTACCCCAACCCGAGTTGAAGTTCTTAACCCAGGCCGAGTTCTCCCGGGGCCCAAGTTCTCTTGTAACCCGTTGAATCATCTGGAACATGTGAGTTCTCAAATGTCAAAAGGGACTACACACAATGAAAGACCGCGATGATGTTGTATGGACTTTTGTTCGGAAGTAAGAAGTCAGACAGTAGGCAAGTCTAGTCTGGGAGCATGCACTGGTGCTGTGCTTTACAGCATCCATGACACCATGGAACTGCCTTGGATCCTAGATGGCAACAACCCAGACAGACAATAGGTCCATTCCCACATCTCCAAAACATACATCTATCTGCAGCAGCCAGGTTAAATGTGGGCATCCCCTTGGTCTTCTTCAGCAACTGGGGTCCTCAAAAGATGAGACTAAGCTGAGGAGGATCACCTGCACTGTGAGTCATCTTCAATGTTTCGGTCATGTGGCCAGTCTCTCTCTTGGTGTATGAGTGCTATTGGACCCCAGTCGCTGGAGAAGGCCAAGGGGACATCCACCTTTCGCCTTGCTGTGGAAAATTGATGGTTGTTTTAGAGATGTGGGAATAGACTGGTTGTCTGTCTGGGTGGTTACCATCTGGGACCTGGGATGGTTCTGTGGTGTCGTGGATGTGGCAAAGCGCAGCATCAGTGCATTCTCAAAGATTTGACTTGCAATTCTGTACAATAAACATTCTTAAAATACCTCTGTACTATGTGAAACCTACTTTAGTGATACAGTTAAGAGTTGAGTCAAAGCTGCCATAAGATTTAAAAAAAGGTAATAATATATCATGACACATATGTTATCATTCGTGCTTCAAATTATTCCATGATATAAATTTTAGGACATATCATACAGCCTTATTTTTTTAATTAGTGTTTTGATGACTAATCAGAAATCCAGCAGTCACCTGGATCAGACTGGCCAGTACGCATCCCGTGTCCTTTCCAGACTTGTTGTGGATCTCAGTGGCTAACTTGATGACCTGCCCGGGGATGTAACCCTTCAGGTCACTGCGGGCCTTCAGCATCAACGTCCCAGTCTTCACCAGGAGGTAGTTGAACTTCTTCGTGGTCACAGCGTAACTTAGTTGCTGTAGAAACAAAGCAACGGGTAAGTGTTTGCCGAGTCCGATGAGCTCTAAAATAACAGGAAACTGACTGTTAGAGCGTGTGCAAGCAAAAGCAGGAAGTGAATTAGCTCTCGACCATGAAATCAAATAAATGTTGAACAAGAGGAAGACTGATTGAATAAGGAGATACATTACGGCTTTCATGTGGTCTCCAGGTCACATGAACTGTTACTCTAACTCAGAAAGCACAGCGCTGCACAAGCTTTACGTTTGTGAAGGTAAATCCATGAAACAATGAAAAGAGCAACAAGGATTAACAATCAAACGACACTGTCATGCTTTGGTGAACTTTGGTCAGGGTGAGACAAAGGAGACAGCAGACACTCACTTCGATGTCTGGCACCTCATTGAGGTTGAGCAGGTTCAGCAGGTAGAAGGGCTTCTGGGCTTTGTAGTCCTTTGAGAAGCGAGGTGTGTCAATCACCGCCCTTACGCGATAAACAATCTTCCCAAAAGGCCCCTCAAAGGACGTCGGTGCAGCAACTGGGTCGATCAGTAAGATAAGAGAAGTTGAGACATTACTTTGACATACGTGACAAAACATCAGTGGGTAAACATGAGGCAAAATTTTACATTGCGATTTTTCTGACATTACGGCCATTTCCTGATTTTTAGCCCCGATTTCCATCCCAATTTAAAAATTGAGGAAATTAGGTCAGATTTTTTTTTTTTTTTTTTTACACAATGGTAGCCAAAATTATTATGTAATCACAGTACTCTTGTATATTCGAATACATGCAATTGTAACCAATCAATGCAGAGTCCACCTGATTATATATGATTCAAATTACGCAATTGTTTTTGTCCATGCACCAGTACACGGGCAAAACACTACTGCATTTTTCCCCACACTTTTGCAAAAAAGCTAAAAGTTCACTGTTAACATTTCCAAACTGTCTTCTGTTGAAGAGCATGACAGGCTTTTCACTGATTTCCTGTTGTGGAGGAGGATCAGAACGACAGGTCCTGATTACTGTACCTGATTCTCCACTTTCACCTACTTATACACAAGCTTACCCTGACCTGTAACAATTAAATCTGATTATTCACTTTTTTGGATCACCTGACGTCACAAATTTTTTAAATCATGTTTAAAACTTGTTCGATTGGTCGCAATGTTCTACAATGCTACTTCCACTACCAACTGCACCCGATGTCAAGCTCTGACTGGTTTGTTTGTGTTTTTTTTTTTTTTTACTTATTATCTTTCCAAAATTGGCAAAGTAAGAGCACACTTGGAGTCATTTACCAAGCTCAAATGTCCAGATTCAAATATGAGGAATTTTCTGCTTTTCTCTGAGTCAATACTTTCTTTCATTTTCTCTCATTCATCTTTATTTTGTCTTTGTCACAGAGGTTGTTTGTCATTGCAGATTATCCTCACGAAATTCAAAATAAAATGTTTGAAAAGTATTTCAAAATAAAATGCGCACATATCCCATGTATTTGTCAGCTAGGACTTTGTGAAAATGTCACCCCCCCCCCCCCCCCAAAGGTGAATCTTGTGACTGCAAAAAAAGCAGATATTCCTCTTATTCTCATTATATGCCTAACCCTAATGCTGTGTTTCTGAACACTAAGTGTAAAACATAGTGTAATATTATGTACAAAATATCATGTTTAACTTTTCAGATACCATAATAATTGCTTCAGGGGAATACGTTGTCCTTTGGTAGATGTATGCACTCTCAGTCCCACGCCAGTCGTGCGTTACGCATCATGAAATTTTTACTATTTTCCGACATTGCGCAGAATAAACTATGGGCAATTAATCCTGATTGTGCAGTGTTGCCTTCACATTACCCATCTGCCAATGCTGTAAAGAGTTATCAAAGACGCCAATGACGACACCAAAAACAGAATAAATGGTTTGGGGAGAGCAGGAAGACATGGAAAACGCAAAACCAAAAGATTAAAGATATCGGAGGAGGTTATTTTTAAAATGATTGATAATAATGCCCCATTAAAACAATAACAATAAATGTTGGTTTCAGGTCTACAATTAATCTTACATAATCTTAAAATAAAAATTCCAATGTGACCAATTCAATGTGCACAAGAATAATAAAAAGCCAATGTTGACAATTAAATGAACAGATACAACAGAATTACAGTGCAGTGCAGGAAATGCACAATTATTTTGTCGTGAAATGAACACAGACTTTAGTGAACAGCAGAGAGGTGAAGAACAAGCCAAACCCTTCCCGATCTGAGCCATCATCAGACATAAGGACACTTTCTGACTTTTATGGTGTGATTCAACAAATTATGGAAAAAAACTACTGACAGAGAACAGACTCAATAACACAAACTACCAGATATGTTCATGTTCAATTATAGCAACACAGATTATGCATCTGTATCATATACTGGTATATGAACTTACATAAATATTACTTTAAAAACAACAATACTTAACCAGTGCATTCTAACCACAAGTGGCAGTTATTTTTCTCTAAAGGACTGTATTTTAAGAATAAATCTACAAACTTAACATATACATTATTACTGGCACCCATTTTTCTAACTGCCGTATTCACGCGTCGGAGTGGATGGTGCCTGGTTATATCACACGGTTGTTGCTGAATCTCAACTTAAACAGAATTTTCAGTATTGCAAATGCTTTTTTTTTTTACAAAAGAAAAAAATGACATTTTACAAATACACATTTATTTGTAAAAACCAACACACGTTACAGTAACTTGTTGTGTGTTGGTTTTTACATATAATGAATCAACCAATCAGTGATGAGCGGAGGCTCAGTTTACACATAATGCCTTTTGGCATCTGCGTGTGTTAATGTTCAAAACTTCAGAATTTGTGTATTATTTTAAAATTAAAAGATATGTGTTATATTTTCACCTTGTACAAATGACAGTGTTGACATTAATGTAAACTATCTGGATTAATTTGGTTTATAAATCAAAACCATAAGTCAAACCTGCTTTCGTTTTGAGGACTTTGGCCTCACGTCTGGACCGCTGTATGCTGTGAATGTAAATGACTCTTCCTTACAGCAGTGAGCAGCGCGTACAAAGACAGAAGCACTGACTCATTGTGTTGGGTTTGTGATCGTCTTTGATTCGAATCAGAAGCATTAGCATGCTTAAACTTAAAACCAGCTTGTCAGTGTACTGGAGACAATACTGAAAGTTAGTGGTTAGCTGTAGCTTCCGCAAAATTTTTTTTAGTGGTTTATCGGTTTAGCGTTACGAAAGTTAACTTTTCAGTTAGCTGATTAGTGGTTATCGAAGCTAACCTTTTGATTAGCTGTGCCCACCACTGCCTACGCGTAGTGCGTGATTAGCATGTGCGGAACAATGGCACTGCTACTGTGCACTGCGCCTCACGTCACCTCCTGCAGTCTGCCGCTGTAGATGTAATGCTGCTGTGAAGGTTTCTCCTGCTGCTGACATGAAAGTAGCTTAACGTCAACTGGACATTCACTTGCAAGCTATGAACAAGGACAGGACAAAACAAATGTGCATTGGGAAACTTTTCTGTCTGATGTCCACTCAAAGTTTTGAGCATGCACACAATTAACTTTCCAACACACTCGCCAGACATCAGCTAACAAGAAACACATTTAATGAATGAGAAAAGGATTTGTAACGGACAAAAATGGACACAAATGGGTGAGTTATCTGTGATGTAATCAGACATGTTATTGAAATGGATGTTCTGACAAACATAATATTGGCCGTGTTCATGCATTGGCCCACCCCCTCTTCAGGCAGAATTTTGTGCAGAAAGCCCTGGACACTCCAAAGCATAAATATGGCAGAAAAATGGGTGTCAGTAATAATGTATATACTAAGTTTGTATATTTATTCTTAAAATAGAGTTCTTGAGAAAAAAAAATAGCTGTCACTTGTGGTTAGAATGCACTGGTTGAGTATTGTTTTTAAAGTAGTATTTATATAAGTTCATATTGCAGTATATGATACAGGTGCACACTGTGTTTTATTCGGTGCATCTGAAAAGAAACAAGCTGACGTGTGCATACATCACAGACGTATCTTTTGGTCTAGTCTCACATTTCCCTTCACTCTTTTCAGCTGGTCGCTGAAATGAGGCTGTCCTCTAGTTCATCAGATCTTATTCATTCTTCTAAGTGTCCTTGCGCTGAGGTTATCTCGACCTAAGCCTTCCTCCTCTCTTTGTTCCCCGTGAGAAATGGATCAGGCCACAACACCTGATGCCTCGAAGCTGCAGATTCACGCAACAGGGTCAGGTGAGATGAGACTCTTTCATAATCTTTTCCTGTCAGTCCTTTGTTTAAAAAATTAAAATCTGAGAACAACCAAAGCTACATCTTTTGATCAAGTCATTTTTGTATATTTCTGATTCCTAGCCTAAAGCCGCGTTCACACCGGGCGCGACGCCTGGTGTGTCGCTCTGCTTTCGCTGCGAAAATTCGCCCCAGTGCGTCATCAAATAGGAGGAGCTTCCATTCCACTCGCCTGGCTCCGGTTGTCAGTCAAGTTAACATGGCAGACCTTGATCACACGGAGCGAGTTGCTGTGCTCTTAATTGTTGTGGAAAGCTGACAAATGTCGCCAGCAGCGCCGTCCCTGGGTTCACAACATCCTCATGAGACGTTCCCAATTTGAGGAGTATCATTATTTGCTGCAGGAGCTGCGTCTGGATGACGGCCGCTTTCAGCGGTATTTCTGCCTCTGCAGGACCCAGTTTGAGGACCTCCTGTCCCGTTCACGCGCGCACATGTAAACAATAAAAAAAACTGTCCACTGCCGCTGCTGCGGTGCTGCTGCAGTGCTGCTGCTCGCTCTCTGTCATAATTGTGTTTATAAACCAGTCACCATTTGTTTTATTATACATCTGTGTAGTTAATAAATACAATAATCTTCACGGGCGATTCGCTCGCGTGTCCTTCCATAGGGATTACATGGCAACCTGTCACCGCTGTCGCTTGCGTCACGCCCGGTGTGAACGCGGCTTAACAATGTTAAATGTTCCCTGAATGATTTTTCTGCCACTAGTCTAGATGTCACATCATTTCTATTTGCAGGAATCAAACAAAGCTTCCCTTCTCAATCGGCCCTTCCCTGTCCCTCCCTCCATGGAGCAGAAGGAATGGCAGTTGGAATCTTAACAGGTCTAACAATTCACTGTGTTGGAAAAGCCAGATGTATGTAGGCTGTAATCCAACATTTTTGTGGCTCCTGTGGGTGGAATATTCAAGTTTTGGCACTTTTTTTTTATAGAGAACTCATCTTCAACCGCTTATCCGGGTTCGGGTCATGGGGAAAACAGCTCCAGTAGGGGACCTCAAACTTCCCTTTCCCAGGCCACACTGACCACCTCTGACTGGGGGATTCCGAGACGTTCCCAGGACAGTGTGGAGATATAATCTCTCCACCTAGTCCTGGGTCTTCCCCAGGGTCTCCTCCCAGCTGTACGTGTCTGGAACACCTCCCTTGGGAGGCTCATGGTGTGCAACAAAAAAACCACCTCCGTGTTGGAAACCATTCGGAAGATTCAGACGGCTTTCGAAGGCTTTTCCGTCGAGTGAGTATCCGAGAAATTGTGTAACAGCTGGACATGCCACAACATGTCCTGTGAGACTTCCAACACGGAGGTGTTTTTTTGTTGTGCGCTATGTGCGGCTCCGTGCCGACGCGCGAATTCCTCCGCACATCTTTCATTACAAAATCTCCTGTAACAGTGGAATGTGCCACAAAAGTACTATGTCCAGCTCTCTTGCCATTTCTGTGGTAGTCACACGATGTCCCGGATCAACACAGCGTTCAGTTCGGAAATAATCTGGTCGTTCCAGCCTGTCGATGGCCGCTCAGTGCGCCGCGCGCCCTAAGCCGCTGTGGGCCGTCTTTAAAAAGGTTTTAACACTCCTTAATCCGTGTGATGCCGACAGAATCTTCACCAAAAGCCATCTGAATCTTTCGAATGGTTTCCAACTGGCTGTCTCTAACAGTTTCTGAAAAAAATTTCATGGAGCAAAGCGGCAGTCGCTCTGCCATTTCCCTGACAATGAAAATCCGACAAGGGGGTGGACCAGTGCTCACTCAAAGCCTGCCCACAGACGAATGACACAACCGACAGGCGTGAAAAACTCATGCATGCGCACAAAGGTTCAAGCTTGGCTGATGCAAGCGCATGATTCAAATCCATATAGTTTTTGAAAAAAAATAAAAAGGTCCGTTAGTTTTCGGACAGACCTCTTATCAATATTTAAATGCTTAGCAAGAGCACCTTTAATGCAGAACTGACATACAGTCTTAAAACGCTGGTGTCACCTCCATTCACTCCCAATCGGCATTGTCTGTTCTTTTTTTAAACCAAGTTACCTATCTGGTGGCAGTTCTTGTTGTTTCCTCAGGTCTCCACAGTGGATGTGGTATGAAACTGCATGGGAATTTGGCACAAGTTTTGTGTTCGATGCCCTCCCTGATGCAACTCTAGACACGTCCTTAAACCAGGGGCTTTCAACCTGAGAGACAGGTGCAATAACCACTCTCACCACCATGCCAACATCTTAATGAAGGATAAGTCAAAGCACTCATCTGATCTCTGAACCACTGTGCCATCATGGTTTTAAATAAATTTTACTTAAGAACTTAAGAAAACACCAGCAAATAGAAAAACGCTTGCCATTGTTGTGTGGGCCGCTGAAGAGGAGGTACTGCTGGCCCACCACCACCAGATGGCGCCCTGCTTGAAGTGCGGGCTTCAAACAGGAGAGGGCGTCATAGCAACCGGGAGTGACAGCTGTCACTCGTCATCAGCACCAGCTGTCACTCATCCACATCACCACCACCTTAAAGGCCGGACTGCAACTCCACCTCCCCGCCGAGAAATCAGCTACCTTGGAGGTAATATTCTCTGCTGTATTTAACGCTGACTAATAGTCTGAACTTCTTTGCAGCCGTTTTCCTGTGGTGTTGCCTTATCTGAGGGATTGGCGTTTGGTGTGATCAGCGACAGCTTCGCTTCACACCCCAACCAGATAAGTGGTTAGACAGGAGCTGCACGAGTGTGTGACTGGAGGTGGAGGTGCTCCCTCCCAAAAGAACACAGACTGTGGGATTACTGAGTGTGCGTACTCACACTCACCTGTGCTGTTTCTGTTCTCTGCCAGCAGTGCCAGGTCTGACAGCTGGAGACGGTGACCACCTGGGGACTCAGGACTTGGCGGATCCGGTGTTCTTCAGATCCGTTGGCGGTGAGGGCCGTGTGGGATCCGGCTTGGTTCTGGACGGGCGTCTCCTATCCTCAAGCCTGCCCACACGTCACCCAACGTGTAATTGACTGTAGTTCCAAACTTGTTGTTGTCTGTATTCCGTGGTGCACAATTTACAACATTAAATTGTTACTGTTTGGCTTATCCATTGCCCGTTCTTTTACGCCCCCTGTTGTGGGTCCGTGTTCCTACACTTTCACAACAGCCATGCTTTTTTTGGGTAGGGGTGCAGCGCAAGGAAGCAGAAGCTGAAAACAATCTGAACTTCCTTGTGTGCTCCAGCCCGTGACCTACCGAAAGAGTCATCACAGCTGTTGGCTGCTTCATCACAGGTGCATAGTTTGGCTTTCAGCTTATTTGTGCCTTATTTTCATGGCTGTGGTTTTTCTTATTGGTATGGCAGTCAGATAACGACTTCCAAGTAACAAAAAATGTGCTGTAGTGAGGGGAAAAAAAAAAACTCCATAAGAGTCTGAGAGTAACACCTGCCTGAATGCACAGGGAACATACTTCCAAAAGTTAAGATAGAGCTCTGAGCTCAATCTTGTTCTTTGAACAAAATTTAAATCTTAACAATTAAATACTTCATTCAGATTTAAGTCTCACTTAAGTTAATTCTAGAAAATGAATACCATATTTTCCAGAGTATAAGTCACATTGTTTTTGTTGTTGTTGTTGGTGTTTTGTTTTTTTTTTTACTAGTTTGGGAGGAGGCCCTGTGACTTACCTATACTCTGGTGCGACTTAAATACCAAAAAAAAATAAAATAAAATAAAAAATCACAATTAACAATAATAATTACAATGACAATTTATATAGGACTTTCCCAAGAATCAAAGTACGAACAAAATAAACTCTACATACATACATACATCAACTGTTGATCTGGGATTGGGTCATAGGGAAAATAATCTCTAAAAAAAAACAAAACAACAACAACAAAAAAAACAAAACAAATGGCAACAATAACAAGAGTGCTCTGAGAGCTGATAGCATTTCAAGGACTTGTACCAAGTTTCACAAAATTCGTCCTAAATATGTTAGGAGTTTATTTAAAAATGCAGACACAAACTCATGAAACTGCCAGTGTCATGGTTTGGTAATCGAGAGCCATAACTCTGCCAAAAATGTGTCAATCTTGTATAATATTACAATATGCCTATTATGAGCCTATAACAAGAATTTGTACCAATTTACATGAAATTCCTTCTCAAAGTGTGAGAGGAGTTGATTTCAGAATGCTGCTTGCAAGCATAAGTGATGAAGTCAAGCTTTGTTAATCAAGGTCCATAACTGACAAAATGAACCCAATTTGAACAATATGATACAGGCATGTGAGAGGACAAAAAAGAAAAATGTTTAAATTGGCAGAGGGTCAAGAGAAGCGTCATCGCCCCCCAGAAGCTGAAGGGTTTTAGTCATGCTAATGCTCTCCAGAACCATTTTCTGCAGAGAATTTGCAAGGAGAGATAGGAGGCAGCTGTTTATCTAATGCTTTAAAAGCTGGACAAAAATGTATATTGATATGCCACCGTCTGTGCCGTGTGAGAATTTTCTCCAAAACTGGAGAGTTAGTAACAAAGAAAAGGAACAGACTCAAGCCTAATACAGCTGAAATGATCTTGTTTTTACATTAAAAATCTTTGAAGCCCCCAAGTTCCCTTCATTTTGTACAACTATGGTCATAACAGTCCCTAGTTGCACAAGCATTTCACAATTTATATCTCTATTACATACAGTATTTTATGATGGCACAATCACATTATAACAAGTGTATTATTAATGTCTTTAAATGAAAATGTCAAAATTTTCAAGATGCACGTACAACCTTATTATTAAACATACGTTACAGTGCCTGTTTCATGACATCTTGCCCTTTATTGTTCCATGCAAGTGCTATGTTAAAGATTGGCCAGCAGATGTCACCAAATTTATTGTATCAAATGCTTCAATACACAGCCATTTCAACACAATTGTTTCATATTGATTGATGGGTTCAAAACGCTTCAGTTTCTCAGTCACTAATAATTAGCAATAAGTGACCACTAATTATTATGGCATGTGCTCAGATAGACTTACATTCATTAATACGTTGATGTGTTACAAACCGGGACACTAAGCAACGTGTGATATCCTTTAAACACTAACTTACTGAAGAAAGAAGCAGAGAGCAACTCACACAATGTCCAATCCCATGATGCCTGCTTCTCTGTCAATGTTCATGGCATCAAAATCACGTTTCATCCCCTTTCTATTATGTCTTTCTGCAGATTTTGACTCATTTTGTTTAGCTGCGGTTTGAGACCATCACGAAGCATGTTGGGGTTTTTTTGTTTGTTTATTTTAGTTTTTTTAGTTTGGCCGTTTTATGGCAGTTTGCACCCATTTACGGTAGTACTGTATGAGAGACATCAATTTTTATTTAATACACTAGATGGCGGATGCAGCCCATGGGCTGTTGCCAGGCAGCCTTCATCTCGCTTAGCGTTATGAGTTGTCAGGCGTTAGATTACATAGAAATCGATGATGCAGGGACTTAAACTTGGGTTAAGGTGATCTCAAAATGCCGTTTTGCACAGCGTTCGGGTGCAGCAACAAGCTGACAAAGGATTATGGAGTAAGCTTTCATAAGTATTATATGTAATATTAATGATGTGGGGAAATCACTAAAATTTCTAAAAAAAAAAAAGGTTAGAAAATGATTCATTTTTTTGTGTCAATCTAAGAGCAAAGTCATAGAACAGAAATGTTTTTTCTCTAAATCTGGTGGGTGACATGACTGTCTATTCATCTTTGACATTGTACATTCTGCTACTAATAGAAGAATATACATGAGTGAGATTAATTTGACTATTTTATACTCCAAATTCCAATGTAGTGCTTTCAGATTTCTTTCAATTTGGTCCAGAAATTACTGAATAATTTTAAAGGGGTGAAAGTAAGATGGAATGCAGCTGTACACCGGGAGGAGATGTAGAGTCCTCTACCGCCGTATGCAGGGGTACACCAAGTGCCGTGTTTGACAGTGACATAAAACAAGTTTAGAAGACAAAAAACTAAAAAATAAAAGATGACAGGTTGAATCTGCACCCTGCTGAGGAAGAGGACACTGGAGTTTGAAAAGGGGGCAATCTGTGCTCTGGACTCAAACGCGCACACGCTGACGCGCACACCTGATGTGCCTGTCAGTTTCTACTAGTACTTACTTTTTAGTACTTACTTTTTTTTTTTTTTTTTTTGGAAATATAACTCAGGTGGAGGTGAAAACTAACCCTCCTTTATTAAGAAGTGGCCTGAGGCATAAAGACCTATTATCTCACTGAGGAATCACAATTACTGGTACTGGCTTCCTCTCAAATCTGTGTACTGAGCCACCACATGCCATCCATATCACAAACGTACGTGCGTCTGCTTTGTGTCTGTGACAAAATGCTTCATGCTGAAAGTTTCATAAGTACACGATAAAAAAGCCACGTTAACAGAGGTTACCGCACCTGATTTACGTCATCTGGCTGACAGAGCATTTTCTTAAAGTAACTGTGGGCGTGTCTCCTGCATGCAGGTCACATGGTCTAATCCCGCACTCACCTGGAATTAGAAACTGGAATGGGAAACTGTGTTCACCAGCCGCCAATGTTCCTGAAAAAGATGAAGATTCATTAATTACAGAAAAATGACAGAGTATCTAGCAAAAAAAACCAAACCAAAACAAAACAAAACAACAAACAAAAAGAAATCTCAATCTGATTTCAGTGTATTTGTGGACAGTCACACCCACAAATGTTTTTTAGTCAAGATACAAGTGTCTGTATTAATTTTAATGGCACAGAATTGTTAAAACAGTTCACAGTTCTGCAAACTTTCAAGGTCATCTGCATGTGTGCCAGGGCTAGACTCGTGGTTACGAGCACAAGACGTAAATCATTAAACATTTTTTAATTGTGCCTGGCTTGTAAAAACTTCTAACATCTCTTAAACCCTTAAACAGAAACATTCCCACAACTCACATAAATGTCCATAAGTAGTTATGGTAAGTCATAAACACAATTGTACTAAAGTATTATTAATCGACCAAGCAAGGTTAATAATTTGTTTATTAAATGGCTGTTTTTGTAGCTGTATCAACATTTTGCCAGCATAATAAAATTTGCTCAGAGAATGGTCCGATTCATGGCCTCATAATTTCTTTATACACCTTTTGTTTTATTTTGGTCTTTGATTTCTTGTTTAATGAGGGAAATGTTGTGTCACCTTGGTTCTGCCTCTGCGCTTATCATCACAGCTGTCATTCATCATCACTGGCAGTATATAGGAACTTTTTTTTTTCCTTCGTGAGAAACTCAGTCCTCACCTTCAGAGATCCCGCACCTCGTCAGCTCCGTGGACTGCCACCTGGCTTCAGCTTCATCCTCAACGTCTCATCTTAAACAAAGTCGCAAATGTGATACGCGTTCCGGACCGATTGTCATGGTAACCAGACTGGAAATCAGCAGTAGCCATATATATAATAAATGTGTATATTACACACATGTTTGTGTCAAAATCTGAAGACCTCGTCTGCAAAATTCTAATACTTTTAACCCCCCATTTTCATGTTTAACTAGCTGAGACTTTCGAATATAGTGTGTTTTATTCTTCCAAATAAACATAAACAATAATGAGTTAAAGGACTTTATCATTTTGGAGGAGATGTACAGAGAATGACATGGATAAATAAGCCTTGATAAGCCTTATGTTTTAGTTAAGAGAATACGGCCAAATAGTGATAAATCTCTTGTTAACCAGTGATTAAGTAATTTCTTTCATTTCTTTCATCTTTCATTGTGGGAGTAATATTTAACTCAGTTCTTCTATGCATGGCTCTTGTTATTACAAGCCCAAGATATTTTATTTCATGTTTAACAGGGATATTAGCTATCACATTTACATTATTATTATGAATAGCAAAAATTTCACATTTTTTGAGGTTCAATGTTAAGCCTGAAGCTTTTGAAAAAAGACTGATTTTGTTAATAGCTTTTAGAATCATGTCTTGACTCTTTAAGAATAATGCTGTATCATCAGCAAACTGACTTAACATGAATTTCCTTTCCAGCATTTCGATGCCTTGGATGTCTAGGTTCATTTTCACATACATTGCCAATAACTCTATGGCTAAAATAAATAATAAAGGACTAATTGGACATCCTTGACGAATACCTCAGTTAACTGAGCCAGTACTAATAGATACACTACTGCAAATGTTTTTGTAAAGCACTTGTATGATATTACAAAATTTTGGCCCAAACCCAAACACTGCTAAAGTTTTAAAGAGAAAAGGATGTTAGGGTGTCAAAAGCTTTAAAGAAAGCTAAAAATAAAATAAAACTATCCTAGTGCAAGAATTTGATTACAAAAAACCTATTATTTAACAGAGAGCTAATAAATTCCCAGTTACAAGTTCGAGATTGAGATTAAATTGTTACAGGATGAAATACTTAGAGTGATAGCACAGTGATCCGTAAGAGGAGAATGGCCAATAGTGCAATCAGAGGCAAAGTCCACTAAGTTGTTTGATATTAGCCAGAAGTCTAGTCTAGAACATTGTGTCCTTCCAGTGTTATTGCTCCAAGTATATTGTTTCTCACCTGGGTTGTTTTTACGCCATATGTCAACAAGGTCTAGAAATTGGGAAAGATCAGTTAATAGCAGAGTATATGAATGGGTGATAAAATGAGTGGGAGTGCTGTCTAACCATTCATCAGGGACCACATTAAAATCACCTCCCACAATGATTTTATCTAAGTATATATTTCTCCATTCATCAATCATTTTAATTAAGTCATGTATTAGTTTTTTATTTTTTGTCCTATTACTGTACCCACAGATATTTGCCAGAATGTATTTCTGACCGTTTGAATCGATAATAATAATTATCCAATGCCCTTCTATGTCACATTTTTGTGAGATAACCTTGCATTCCATTTGGTTTAAAAAACATTGCTACACCTGCCGAGTGTGAATTACCATGGGACAAGAAAGTGTTGCCACTACCCCATTGGGATTTCCAGAAATTAACACTGATTTTTAGTAGAGTGTGTCTCCTGTAGAAATAAACAATTAACTCTTGGCTGTTCCTTGCAAAAAAGAAAAATTGCTTTGCGCTGTGTTATTTCTTAAACCTCTAACATTTAAAGATAAAGAAATTACCATACAGAATACCTTATGACCATGTAAAAACTCACAGGATTTATGTAAAGAAGAAACTGGTGGTAGTCAAACATCTAACATCTAAAGTAATTAAATGAACAAAGTTTAATGCAGACATGCTGCTTACTGAACAGTTTTATAACTTTAACAAGTAGAACTGTTTGTAAACGCCGTCCTAAACGTGAAGGATTTAAAGCTTCTGTATAAATTATACAGAAGTAACGCCCGACAGTCACTGGGCACCTCAGCTGAGTGGATCAGAAAGTGGTACATTTCTTCATCCGGTCACACGACGGCCGTCTATGACTGCATATCCATCCCTCAGGTAAGCTTTGAGACCTCTTTTCCTTGCTTCCTCCACCTATGGCCAGAGACGAGTGTGTGCTTCTCTGTCCTCTTTGCAGAAATCCTCCCGTTCCAAACATGGTCGCGGCCAACTCTCATGGAGAATTGCAAAATAATTTGCTTGGGCTTTTCTGCTCTCGTTTTCTGACTAAGTCTGTGCATAATGTCTACAGCGTTCTGTCGTTTTTCCGCTAAGAGGGGCATGATTTTAGCCAGGATGTTGATCACTTCATCTCTGATATTTTCACCCGCTTTTTCGGGTAACCCATTCAGCCTTAATGACCATCTCCGCTTGTATCTTTCCTGCTCCAAACAAGCTTCACGGAGCACTACGTTCTCCTTCTGAATAGCAGCCATTTGTAGTTTTGGTTTGTCCACGTCTTCAATTATTCCTTTCAAGGCTGACGTATTAGCTTCCACCGATTCTTTCACCTTCACTACAGCATCAGTGTTTTCTTTCAGCTGCCATTCCAGAGCTTGGAAATGCTCACTTTGGGTATCAAACTTACGTGACAGGTTGTGAATGGCGTTCAGAATGACGCTATTGGATGACTCTTCTTCTTGTATTGTTGTCTTCTTTGCATTTTTTGGATTTCTCTTTAAAGGAGTATGTTCTCTGGCTGGACTCGAGTTGTTAATTTCTTCCTCCATTAATGCAACATCATCATCGTCACGTTTGCCGAATAGCGGCTAAAGAATAGCTATGTCCGTTGCTAGCACTTAACATATTTATTTATTAGCTTGGAAAAAACATGCTGTGCAGGACCAGAACTAATCCTTTCAGTCAAAAAGACAGCGTTCAAAATAAACAGCGTTTTTAAATTGTCATCGACTACCAGTTTTAGATGCTTAAAGGTTATTTTAAATCAGGTATCAGAGCCTGCTGAAAACGTTACCGCTCACTCCGCCATCTTCCTGGAAGTCCCAGAAATGATCATTTTCACAACCTTGGAAACAGCGGAACAAACCAACTGCAGCATCATTTCTTCAGCAACGTCGTTAATGCTGGTGTGAAGTGTGCCTATACACACACACACACACATATATATATTTGGATGTATGAATCGATCTGTGGGATTTAAAATGACAATAGATTACAAATCTGCAAATCGATCTTTCCAACCCAGCACTAACACACACACACAAAGCCAGGAACTCGCTGTAGCACATGTGCACACCACAGCCTGTCCTGTGCTTATGTTAGTTAACATAAGGACTTTAAAGTTCCAAAAATAAGTGAGATGGACAAATTAACATAAATTAATTGTTGTGTGTTGGGGGGGCGTGGCTGGATGTTTTGGTGTTCTTTTCTTTTCTTTGCTCTCCAGGTGGCATGAGGGCTGATTTGTCTGTGAAGAAGGTGCTGGCTGAAGAGTCTTCACCCTCATCAACATCATGGAAAGCACCTGTGATTGGTGCTCACGTGCGGCCTGGACGACTTGCAGCTGGGGCAGATAATTGGATGGCGTTCTGCATTTAAGTCGTGTGTGATTCGAGCAGAACTGCCGGGAACGCGACCTTGTGACGTTCGTTTGTGAGACGCTGAGGACCGCGCCTGGGTTTTGACACATCGAGCCCGTGAAGCAGGGAGGGGTGAGGACACATGCTGTCAGCACACACGAAAGGTAATTAAGTGTTTAAGTAATTGTTGATAGTAACTTGGTGTTTTGTTACACAGTATACTGGAATTGTGAAGAGAATTGTGCAGTTTGCTTCTCACTGCTGTGGCGTGAAGGATAAGTGATCCTCCACTTGTTGTGAGAAGCTGCTCATTTGCATAAAGTAAAAAAAAGGACACTGACCTAAGTGTGTTGCTGATAGCGTGTGTTTATTGGAAGATATAGTTGTATCTGTTGCCTTACCTCACCTTCTCTTTGCTTCACAGAGAATCAGTTTGTCGTGTCCACCTGGGGGGTGTTTGGCGGTGGTAGGAAGTCCAGGAGCGCCGGCTTTAATCCTTGCGGGCGCTGGAGAGCGAGCCACGAATCACTCCACCAGAGGGACGTTGTTTTTATGTTTTTACACTTTTAAGCACAGGTGAATAATAAATAGTTTCTGTTTGGAACCGCTTTCTGGTTATTTTTAGCGCTGGGTCCTGTCTGACGCAGGTCCGCTCCTCAACCCGCGTCGACACATAACATTAATTAAATGTTATTTGATCCAGTTTGAGAAAAAAATAAATTGTCAGATGAAGATGAATTGCATGGACAGCGTTGGAGTCATTAAAATAAATAAATGAGTATATTCACTTTTTGTCAGTTGTTTTTCTATTTTTGTACATTGCTGTATTGTACCTCTATTATTTATTTTATTATTGGGGTTTATTTAGTTTCATGCTTTGATTCCTGAGAAAGGCTGTACAGTATTATTATTATTATTAATAACAAATGTATGACTTTTTGTTGTATATACGTTGTAGGATATCCCAATTTAGCAAAAAAAAAAAAAAAAGCCTGACCTACACTCTGGAAAATATGATACACAACCATCCTGGCTTTGGTTATTTTTAATAAACTACATGTTTGTGAAGATATTTTTGTGATACTGACAAAATCATTAGACACCATTAAAGGATTTTTCGTTACTGTCAGACTGCAAGCAAGCTGAACCAAATAGGTTATTAATTACCTCTCTACCTCAGCTGAAAAACAATTAAATCCTTCCAGACACCAACACGCCTTGCCTTATTACATGCAGGAACAACTATTTGTGTTGGTGTTAATTTCCTCACAGGAAGGACTTATTGTGATTGTGTTAGCTTAAAAAAAAAAAAACAGCAGCCACAGTTTCTGATTTAAGAATATTAAAACATGAAAATTATCTTGCAATATAAAAGACAATAACAATCACTCCACAAAATTTCATAGTAAGAAGTGTAAGGCACTTTTAGAATTCTATACAAACAGAAGAGATGATCACATGACCTCTGCCCTCTTTTTTCAGTTGAGTGTTGATGCGTGCTGAGTACTACACGTGTCATTTCTGGTGTTGTCCTGCTACATCACATTCAGCACAACTGGACAGAACTGAGTACCGAGCTGATACAACATGTTGACTCCTGAGAGTCAAACCGTGACTGAAAAATCCATGAAGGCATGTTGAGTCTCCGGAGACTCTGGCTGTTGCTATGACACTGGCACACAATAGCTCAGAGAATTTAAGCAAGGCTCTGCATCTAAAAAGTGACCACTGTTCAGACAAGCCTAAAACTCCAAACTCTAAAAACTGAAGAAAGAACACCAGAAAAGTAGGTGTCAACATTCTGTGACATGTAACATGACATTTAAATATACTTTAGTATACACTAGTAGAGTTCTACCTTAGAATTGGAATGTATAATAGAAGATATACCTTACTGAATTTTCATGTTACAGAAGACAATAGCCTGGACTCCTTGGAGACATGTCCACTGAAGCAAACTACTGTACACCCACATGGGCTGGCGGGGGAGAGATGGAGAGTCACACCATCTCCCTTCAGAGAGGTAAACAGCAGCTGCTTTACATTTAAAGCCTGGTTCACATGACAGGATTTTAAAATTATCTTTAGATTTCCAAAACCTGAGAGACCACACACGTGAAGATAAAAAATCATAGATCTAACAGTGTTGGTCGTACAGTATGTGGCGTTCGGCCAAACGGTAAGGACAACAGCACCACACACGAACAGATTTCACACACGGACATTCCCAGCACAGACAGGAAATCTCGCAAAATCTGTCGAGATTAAACGTGACTTCAGAGTAAACAAACGGAGATACTTTGTGGACTATTTAAAACAGAGGGGAAAAAAACGATACAGAAAGAAAAAGAAAAGGCGTTCTTTAAAGGAGTGGACAGCGCGACCACCGGACTTTCTAGTAAGTCAGAACAGCTGTTTTGATTTTATTTTCCGCTCCGTGCGCCCGTTACCTCGCTTTCTGATCGGCTGCATGTCACATTCAGCAGGCTGCGTGCTTGTTTGTGGTCGAAGGACACCACACACGCTGCGATATCGGGCCAAAAAAATCCAACATGTTCAATATCCCAGATTTGCGATCGGAGAGCTCCTGACGTCCTTCTGAGCAGATCATAGCACTCCTAACACACCACACACGGCAGGAATATCTGATAAGATTATCGTAATCTTAATCCTTAAGATTGTCGGCCTAATTATCCTGCCGTGTGAACCCGGACTTAGTCTCAAATACTTGATTTATTATCATATTATTAATTTTGATGTTTAATACAGGGTTTTTCATAATAACGCAACTGGAGCCAATAATCACACAATTAGTCTTTACTATATTTAACACTAGCTTATTAGATGTTACCCAGTCAACTACCTTGTGCAGTTCCATATTTAAAACCGTTTCTAAATCATTATGTGAGCATACTGATGCATAAATGGTAGAATCATCTGCATACATCACTATACTAGTGTTATCAAAAATATATGGTAAATCATTTGTGAAAATAGTAAATAATAATGGACCAAGACAACTCCCTTGTGGCACACCACATACTACACTCCTGGTGCTAGAGAAGCTGTCATTAAAAAACACTGTCTGTGTTCTGTTAGATAGGTAACTATAAAACCAGGTAAGAGCTGATAGCTCAAAACCATAACCAGCAAGTTTTTCCAATAACAAATCATGGTCAATGATATCAAAAGCAGCAGAGAAACACTGCCGACTATATTCTTCTTTTCAACCTCTCCGAGCCAATCATCGTACATACGATGATCGTATGAGTCAACGCCGTGGCAGTGGAGTGACTCTTGCCTGTTGGAAATCCGAGATTAAGTTATTTAAGGAAAAATAGTTCCTAATTTGCTCATATACAACAGACTCCATAATTTTTCCTAACACAGGTAGAATACTTATAGGTCGACTATTTAAAGTCGAGAACGGAATACACCATACATTTTGTGTAGGCCATGACATATTGAGGTTGGATTTTAAGTGTTGTTTTGTCCCCTTAACTGGTACCAAAAACCTCCTTGGCCCATGGACTACCATTTCGCCAAACACATTTATCCAGTAACCTCATGATTCCATACGCCCTTCACAGGCGTCTACTGATCTCAGAGGATAAGGACCCATAGACAGGAACGCTAGTGCAGAGATAAGTGAATATCTCTAGACAGTCTATGTTTTCTTGACACTAGTGATGAACTATGCAGATCAGCAGTGCTTAAAGAAAATCACTTAATTTCAATTTATTTTCATTTATATAGTGCCAAATCGCAACAAAGTTGCCTCATGGTGCTTCACATAAGCAAGGTTTAACCTTACCAACTCCTAGAGCAAGCACACAGGGGACAGTGGTAAGGGAAAAACTCCCTCTGATGATTTGAGGAAGAAACCTCAAGCAGACCAGACTCAATGGGGTGACCCTCTGCTTGGGCCATGCTACTGACACAATAGACAATACAGGAAATTATACAGGAAATTTGGGGAGATTTTGGGAGTCCATGCTATTGCACAAGACAGGGGGCATGCAGAAGAAAACACCAACTTACACTCCAACAGCAAGTACCCTGAAACTAAATCAGGTTGGGTGTTTTCCTTGACACACCCCAAGGTACAATACAATTTTAATTCTCGTTTAATAATTTAGAATTGAAAAAGAAGAAAAAATAACTCTAAAACAACGGATGTACAAGCAAAAAATGATGACGACGCCGTTCTCTGATAGCCTTTAAGCTTCTGCGCAATGAAACCTGAATATGTTACTGTGACATCAAAGATTCCATGAAGGTGAACTAAGTGGGTATCCAGACCAGCTATGCCAAGACATCAAAGACAGCAAAAACATTTATTATATATCAAGTTACACCTATTGGGTATTTAAAAATAAGAAACTACAGGAAACACTAGAGTGAGCCTGCCTGTCTGCTGAGCACCGGCGAGCCAATTATGAAGCCGTCAGTTTGTAAAACAAGCCTCCAGTGGCTCCATGAAGAGGCAGGCAGCGGGTGGGAGATCCTCATTTGCTGATGATCATTAAATTTGAACTGTGACAGAGCGATGCTGACATCACAGCTCTTCATTGGTCTATCACTTAGACATGAGTGGCATACTGCATTATCAGTCAGCTACAGCCAGATGCACACGAGTGTTTGCATGCCAACCTTTTGTAACCCTTCCTGTCTCACCCTCCCCATGCCTCTCAGCCCTCAAGGGCAAAGTCACCCATTTTCCGAAGAGAATAGGGAACAGGGAAAAAAATAAAAATAGTTGACAGAGATAAAGGGGAGCAGGATGTGGAATGAATTATTTATGTCTTCCTGTGTGTGCAGTGTTGTGCTGTTTGATACAACACTGTGTAGATGTAGTCAAGTGTTGAACAAGTTTAAGTCCTCTGACCCAAAGATTGAGCTTTCCTTTGTGCGCATAATCACATCTGTCAAAAGTATGAAAATGTGGCCATTCCAAATATACTTCAAATTGGACATCCACATGGATTTTAAGTGGGATGTTTTATAAGGTAAAAGATGACATCTAACATGCAAAACTGACCTTTTAGATTGTTAGCCAAAGTCAACCAATGCGCTCATTCTGATGGAATTGTGCAGTGATTGATATACTGACATTATAATGATGGTTAAAAAAAAAAAAAAAAAAAAATTAAATCACATTAAACAAACATCTACTATTCCCAATGATGTGGAAATTCCATTTCCTTATGTCACATGATGATGTAGAAGGATACGTTTGTCATCATTACAGTAACACTAAAGGCTCTGAAATAGCGATGATTTTTTGATTTATTCATTTGGGGATTTAAACTGATTACTTTTTTCATCTATTTGTATTTAACTGGTTAGACGGCTAATAAGCAAATCATCTCAGCAACAGGTGGCTGCTTCTCAGTCACAAGCTAAACTGACAGACCTTGTTTGTATATCAGAATAGTTCTCCCTCATGGACCAACAAAGGAACCACAAAGAATACATCTTAGATGCTAATTTTTTTCACACCTCTGTGGATGTACACTGAACAAAAAAAGGAAGAAAAATGGATCACATCAAATGATGAGGGGAAAAATGCAGACTTTAGAAGGATTACTGTATTTTAAAGAGTATAATGTCAATGTCAATGTATAAGTCGCATTGGTTCAAAAATGCCTCTTGAAGGGCCCGGTCACACGGCACATGGTGATAGCTGGACGATGGAAAAAAAGGTCACAAAGTCACAAATCGTTGAGAAAAAGTGGAGAAATGAGCCTGTACTTCTCCATCACCGAAAACCCTGCAAGTCCAGAGCGCATAAAAGAACAAAACAAACCCGAAGCTAACAAAAGAAAAACAAAGTGAATGGCAACTTTGACACTTTAAACAAAATCAAAACAATACATTCATGATGATGTGACTTGACAGCAGGTATCAGACTGAGCGCCAGCCTGTGATCATTTCTGTGCTCTCCACAGCACATGCAGGTGCCAGATCTGGTTGTCTTGACAACAGATTTGTCTTCACAACAACGTGTGCACACGCACGTTCCAGCCACAGACGGCATGCGAACGTGCGCACAGCCGTTTGTGGCACACAGCCTCTGCAGCTACAGATGGCTGGAACGTGCGGAAATAGTTAAAGTAGTTGATAAAATATTCTTGCCGCTATTGTTTCTGTATGACAACGTTGCTTTTCTTCCCACACATAGATGAGTCGCGTTCAGCTCATCGGACCTTTAGTTATTGAACTGTTCCCATATCGTCAATGTTCGTGCAAGATGTCGGACTTGGGAGGTTGGACAAAGTTGGACGACAGTCAAACGGAACACTGACAGTACATGGACTATGCAAACAATGAGGACCCGTCAAGACAGAATGCAAAACGGAATACAGACGAATTGAAGTTGTCGTCGGGATTCGTTCACATTTTTCAACAATTTGAAAATTCTGACAAAGCGCTAGCTACAGGAACGAAGCTGGACGATGGTTAAACGATGTCTCCAAAAGTCAACGTAAGTCCAGATTTCTTGTTTCGTTTTGGCTTCGGTGTCCTTCATTAGTGCCGTGTGACCGGGGCTTAAGAGAAAAACCACATATAAGTCACACTGGAGAATAAGTTACAGGACCTCTCAAACTAGTAAAAAACCCATACTCCAGAAAATACAGTATGTTATGATCATGTGAGTACATTTTTCCATAATCTAAAAAATAATGTAATCTAAAATACCCTCGGCCTTATCAGCATTGTGTTCTTTATAATTCTGAGTTGTTTAATTGAATTTGTTTAAGATCGTATTGTCTTACGTACAATTTGTACATGTTCAAATCAAATCAACATGTTCATGTTGTGCAAATCAAGGAATATTTGTAGATCACCCTCTGTGCATTTGCATGTGTTAGTAATGAGACAAATTTAATGCCATAGAAAGTTAGCTTTGAGTTAGCAAAAGTTAGCGTGCAAGCTAATGTCCACAAAATATCTTGTAAATAACACCAGAGTTACAAGAACAGCATTTTCAGTTTTAGAAGTGTTTATTTCTCACTACCTTTTACATAATATACCAGAAACGAAGCAGTTAGCAAGTAGATAAACCAGGAAGTGAGGTCCCCATGCTAACCTCCGTAAAATGTCTTATAAATAAGCTCAGAGGTGTTAATAGGTTCCAAAAACAGCGTTTTCAGTTTTAGAAGTGTTTATTTCTCACTAGCTTTTACATAATTTATGAGAAACATGTATATAAACACTTCGAAGCGGTTGTAGCTCTACTCTCCTTGGCTGTCACCCGTGTCACTCAAAAACAAAACACATCAGATTTAAACAGAATGTGACTTTTTAATCTCTTAAAATACATCAAGGCTAGCCATCTTTGAACTTGTCCAAGCTCTGTGTCCCAACAATGTTCCCTGTGAATTTCAACACTCTGGCAGTAAAAGGACTGGACTTATGCTGAGCACAGATGGGTGGACAGATGGATGGATGTAAGCAGGTTCCTTCCCCAGTTGAGGCACATACCCATAAAAAGAAAAAATTAAAAGCAAAGAGTAGATAAGGTGCAAAAATAAAGGATGGTGGTAAAAAATCATATTGATTAAAATCTAAATGTTTTGAGAAAATATAATTTTAAGAGAAAATAATAGATTAAGTTTCAGACGGCCATTTCAATGTCCCTAGGTCAAAATATAAACTTTGGGGTGATTATGCTTTTGCAGTAGCTTGCCCCAAACTGTACAATAAGTTACCCCGTGATTTATGCACTATTTCTGACCTAGCACTGTAAGTCAAAGCTCAAGAATTATTTATTTAAAATGGCTTTTAACACCTAGTTGCACTGTGACATGCTTCTTTAGGGTCTGGTCCTTTCTCTACCCCTGGCCAAGGCAGTGTCTCCACATCTGGAGTTGGTCCCCAGGCACCAGACTGTGGCTACCCACTGCCCCTAGTGGTTGGATTGTGTCTAACTTTAATTAAGATGGTGAAACGAAATGTCTCACGTTTTTTTAACGTTCCAGTTAGTAAGACAACATAAAAGTACTCATGACTGTAAGTGTCTCTGCACACGTGTTAATAATTAGTGATCTATGTGTTGTGTGGGCTGCTGAAGAGGAGGTACTGCTGGCCCACCACCACCAGAGGGCACCCTGCCTGGAGTGCGGGCTCCAGGCACCAGAGGGCGTTGCCGCCTCACAGGAGCAGCCGGGGTGACAGCTGACACTCATCACCTGTGACAGCTGTCACCACTCATCTGATCTGCATCGGTATATCAGCAAGACGTCATCTCCACCTCTTTGCCGAGATATCGTTCTACCTGAAAGGTAATATCCTCAGCCTGACTGCTTGATAGAAAGCCTTTTTGTTGTGATTTTTGTGAGTGATAACAGACTTTTTCTCCAACGAGAGGTGGAGGTAGCTTCCCTGCCGTGCAGATTGCTGGGTGCAGACGCACCCACGTTTAATTGTGTTTTTGTTCCTCGCCCGCAGTACCAGGTCCGACACGCGGAGGCAGTGGCCACCTGGGAGTTCGGGACTTGGCGGCTCCAGTATTCCCGGGGTCTGGTGGCGGAGGAAATCGTGTGGTTCCGGTTCTGCTTTGGACAGGCGTCTCCTATCTTCGAGCCTGCCCACACGACACCTTGTAATCTGACCTTTGATCTATTGTGTAATCTGTTGTGTTTGTTGTGCACGTTCGCAACAGTAAAGTGTTGTTATTTGACCTATTCCATTGTCCGTTCATTTGCGCCCCCTGTTGTGGGTCTGTGTACTTACACTTTCCCAACACTATGATGTATTTTATTCCTTTCTCTCTGACCGTTAGCAGGTGCACTTCTGGAAAATGTTTCACTCTGCAATCCTCTACATTTTTCAGTGTGTGACATCCTAATTAGCAAAACAGAAACCTTTCAATGACTGACAGACAGAGGGAAAAGAGCCTGCTCTGTCCGAAAATGAAGATTTTGAACTTCTGTTTGAACGCAATGGCTGGGATTTAAAGAGAGGAGACGACCCGCTTCACCCCAAAACTCTTAACCTTTTCAAAGTGTTGGATTTTGAAGGCCAAAGTGTGGAGACTTGCTGGTTACTGAAGCTGTGTACATGGACGTGGGACATATGACACTGTTTTTAACAGACTGCGTAGACACAGAGATGGAATTGATACATTGGAAAAAGTCAGAGTACATTATTTCCAGGAATTAATGGACACTATTTTACGGGCCATGTTCATGAGAGAGGCTGGAGCCAGCCTCGCGCGCACACGTGCGATGTGCACTTCTTTGTTGTTCGTGTGGAGTTTAAATTTGGGAAACAATATAACACAGAGTCTGGCATGTTCAGCATTTTACCCCTTTGTTGTGTTTTGTGGCAGTTTTGTTTTTTTTTTTTTTGCTTTGAGGAGCTGGAGTGTGTGTGTGTGTGTGCACGCGCGTGTGAAAAGATGGTTTTTCCCCGGCAGCAGATGTATTTTTTTTAGATTTTATTGATACCAACACTCATAATTAATCATGTACAAAGCTGAACCTGGAGCAGAGATGGTTACTGACAGGCTGCGTTTCTGACTCATGGCAGTGCAGGTGCACAGAAACCTTTACAGAGCTGCAGCTTTTACTGTGACTGTAACAAATGAACAGTTATGATGACTTGTTAAAAACAAGTCATCATAACACGACATCACACTTATGTCAACTTTGGAATTAATCTGTGCCTCCGTTCTTAACGTTGTCAGATGCATTCCATTGAAGCACACGCTAGGACACTTCTAGCTGCGATGTCAGTTGTCGGAAACACACGAGCACTCTGTTTTTGAACGCTTCCATAGCTGTTTGCTGCGAATGCCGTATACTTTGAAACCGGTCACAGAAGTGCACAAAGTAATCCCAGTGGATCATTGGATGGTCACTAACAGGTGTGACATGTCCTTTAAATGCAGAAGACAAATTTCACTGTATGTATGCACAATGACAATAAATGTCATTATTATTATTATTATTATTATTATTATTATTATTGCTGTTATTGCCACAAATTTTATTTCTTGATTTTAAAGCACTCTGATCACCTTTTGGATGTTGTAAAGGATGACTGACTGATTGACTGAACTAATAAGAAATTATTCCAGAAGACAGAGAAAGCTTTAAACAATCACTTTTTGGGGGAACTTGTTATTTTTCAAAGGTTATCAAAGTGCTGTGCACAATAATAACAACATAATGCCTGTCACAGGGCAGCAAAATAAATCATCTTTTGCTGCAGTCATCATGTAAATACCTCACGAGATCGTATGGGGACCAGTTCATAAACCCCAGATTGACCTTCAAAAATCACTCGATGCACAGTACAGATCAAACGTCAGAGTACCTCGACATATTAAAACCTCTGCAGTCTGATCACAGCAGCACCTTCCACATTGGATTCTATTCCACTTGACTAAACCTAATGGTGGAAACACAAAGCTGTCCAGAGAGCACGCAGCCTGAGTTAAACATTGAACTGCTTCCGGTGGTCTTAAAAAGCACAGATTATACCCTCTAATGACCTTCCCATTTCAGTTTGCATTTTAAACAGATTTCACACATACTTGGTACATTTAATCTGCTGGTTGGGGGCAATAAGGGCAACAACACCAGCACAAACGACAGAAGGTCACGCTCATGACTAAAACGATTGTCTCAAGCTGTGTTTTTTCGTGGTGGAGCATCGGTGCAGCACAGCAGGGTGGAACCCTGTGGCTGGAGAGGACATAAATTTAAACCTGCACTCTGTGAAGCATGTCCAGCCTTCTTATCGGTGACTGATAGACACTGGTGGAAATGTCTCACTTGCAGAGAGTCGGGCTGGAACGAGCCTGCAGGGGACTGTTTGTATTCTGTGTGATTGAGTTTTTTACTTCTGCATGGCTGAGCTGCAAAAACCAGCTGGTGCTGTCTCATTCATTGTAAGATTAAGGCTGCTCTCAAAGATTCTAATAAACTAAATGAGGTGAAAGTGCTCAGCCACGTCACACAGTGCTGCTGTGACAGCGATGTGGAGGGTCTGACATTCCATGTTCACAGAGGAAAGATACAAGCCTGTATTTAGAACGTCAGCAGATAACCGACCGATGGACTCGGAACAAAAACAAACCCATGTGGTTGATGACTCACATTAAGTTTTGTCATTTTATGATTGTTATGATTGTTTATTGTTTTATGAGTTATCTCAGAATAAAAATATAAAGTACAATCATTAAGGTCTTAATTATTATGGTCAATGATCATGTGAAATGTTTTTCCAACTGAGGTGATTAACCCGTTATCCTTTGTTACCTTTGTCAGCTACAGATAAGGTGCTGTTGAAGTACTGCTCCTCCAAAGTCCATGATGTGTCGTTCATTTTGTTGGAGATCCCACATGATCCCTGACAGTTCACCTTGATAGCTGTAGAAAAAGGGACAGAACAAATAAATGAACAGAAACAACACAAATACATCTGTTGTGATTCAGTGCTGCGTTCATATTGGCGGTAGAAAAACCGTCATCAAAGCAGAATCCCTGTCATCCGCAACAGTGACAACAATTTACTTAATACTGTACAACAGCATTTATCATTTTGCAGAGTGCTATATTGTACAGGAAGCCCTCGCTCGGATAGTAGCTAACAAAGTAAACTTTTTTCAATTACTTTTTAATTACTCTCTGTAATATCAAGCAAAATATTCATGTTTACCTGATTAAAATGGGGGTACTCTCTGCACTTAAATAATACATCTCTTGCTGTCTGTCTTTTCACCTCATTATGTTTTTGTGCAACCTTGATCTTTGATCAATTCTGTCCAAATCTGAAACTTTGTTTATGAGGAATACGTGACCTTTCCATTATGTTTAATCCATATTCCCCAAGCTCAGATAAAAACTGTATGAGTAATTTTGATCACACACACGGACGTAAAATACCCCTGCAAGTGCTACTTAACACCTTAGTGAGGGAAGCCCACTAATGGGTATTGTAATAACTACAGAAACAAAACATCTAGTTCCTGGGGTGCAAGATATAAAAATGCACATTTGAACTTCACCTCAAAATAACGACAACTTTAATAATAATAACAATAATGCACATTTTGTTGGCCACAACCTGGTTGATGATCAGGTTTCAGTACCCAAAACTCATCATGTAATGTGTGAGGAAATCCAATGTCACATCTGAAAACCTTTAACGTAACAGACATGAAACCTAAAGGATGGTAGCTTGTGCCTGTGGCACAACAATACTTATTTGTTCTTCATCTTATGTTTACTCTATGCTCCCTATGTGGGGATGGTAACTGAGAGCCGGTTCCAGTAGAAAACTGGTTCCAATTTTTTAAAACCATCGGAATCATAGTCCTCAGATGTTATCAAAACTTGTGCATCACGACTCCAAATGCTGCATCTAGCCACAAGGAAAATTGCTGCAATGAAACTGAAAACCTATGTAGGCCTACATTTTCCCACACAGAAAACTGATCAGGAATTGATAGGGGAACCGATAAAGAATCAAACAGAAAAGCAGAACTGATAGATAAAATCTTATCAGTTTTCGTCCCCGTCTCTGTGGCTTACCTGCAACCTAGCTCATTTCTCCCTGATTCTTTTTAATATTCATCTCATACACTGCAGTGTTGCAGTGACCAGGCAGCAGACGTGACATTTTCTTCCTTTCAGATCTGATCAGATTCAGCGCTCAGACCTGTAGAGGATCCTGTGCTAACACAGCTCATGCACAAAGGCACGCCATGGCACACACTGGAAGTGACAGATGGCTGTGATGGCCACACCGGCAGGACTGCTGGCACTGTTTGGTTTCTAAAAACAAAGAACCTAAAATGTGCAGCGTCCTTCGTCCATACACAACAACTGCCATTTATACAGCCGTTAATTAAACCCTACAATCTGCATCTCCAGCCTTCTGCCTTTTTGCTTTTCACTCTCAACATGCTTGCTGCAGTCGTAACATGTAATCATGAAGCACACAAACATGAGAGTGAAGGAAACATTACAGGGTGAGAAACTGTTCACAGTCTACTGCAGAAAAGTGAAGTGAGAGGGTCAGTGGAGGTAATCATGCATTTTCCAGACTGCAGAAGAATGATGACGAGTGGGTCTATCGCTCGAGATGGACACCACTTTGGCAGAGTGTTTGTGGCTAAATAATGGACCAGATTCTTCACACACCCACACACAGAGCCAAGATTAACAAGTAGAGACAAGAAACAAGAATGTATTTAAATGGTATTCCCTCACAGATACCACAGAAATATGAAAAAAGTAAGCCGTGGCTATACGGTACCTGAAGACCTCACAGATGATTTATCTCTGTCAGCCAATGAAGGATGAAGGATCTTCCCTGTCTGTGTACCTGATATGGCTGAGCAATTAATCAAATTTTGATTTCCATTACGTTTTTGGCTTCTAACCATTATGAAAATAAAACATAAAAAATAAAACAACTGTTAATCTGCATTCCATTTTGTAATGACGCTCTCCATTTGTAATGTCTGATAAATCAAAGCAGCAGTCTCTGATGTGTGTGTGTGTGCGCGCGCGCACTCAAATGTCGGATGCAGCCAGCCATTGCTAGCAGCAGGCTCTCCTAGGGTAGTGGGTGGCCGCTAGCTGCTGTGGACTTGAGCATGATTTCTTTTCCAACAGCATGCAAGTTGGTGCTCCAATATTTCAACTGAGTGAAATTTTTGTTTTATTTAATTTGCACATTAGCACCGTTAGCACAAATTAGCAGGCATCGATAGCTTGGTGACACTAAGGCCGCTGATGGTGTCATGGTTCTTGAGGCAACATGCCGGTCATAGTTTTTAATACCCAAAACCAAGCTACCCATTATAAAAATTAGCACCCACTCCGCATAAATAAGCGTTAATCAAACATAAATCAGACAGTCAAACCCGAACAAAAGTGAGCCTGTTAGCCTTAGCTTGGTTAGTATCTACGAGGTGATCATTCATCCCCCCATTTATTGGTTTGGCAGGACTATATATTTTTACTTATTTGTTTTTCAGTTCACTATTTAAAATTGGAGTTAATTCAAGAAAATCCATTGATAAAATACAAGCATTTTTATGTTTTGAAAGTCAATGCTTTATCGTGATTACTATGATTTTTGCATAATCAAGGATCCCTAGAATACAAAAAACAATGGATGCATTTAAACATAATTTGGGAAGCCTGTCCAGTCAAATAAGAATGAGATTTCTCTGAAAAAAATGTCGCGTTTAATATTGGAAGATATGACATATTTCCTTAATTCCAAATTTGGAGTTGTACAATTCTACAATTTGGGCTATACAGATAAACACACAAGATGACGAAAATAAGTACCTTTGTTCTGAAGGCTGAAACACCAGCTGTTATGTGTCGGACGCAGCTCGGAGAACCGACCAGCGTTTGAAGGACCCAGTATGAAATAAGCAGAGCACGGTTCAAAGGCTAACTGAATTTAATACATAACAGTGATAATATAACAAAAAGGTGCGGCCTGGCGTGGTGCGCTCCCAGCAGCGCTAACGGTCCGGAGCCAGAAGCTGTTTCGGACCCAAGGACCCCGCCGACACCCCCCAGGTGGCCGCAACAACCGAGTCTGTGAAAGAAGGAACCATTATGTGAGTCCACACTCTACACACAGAACACTTAAAGGTGTACAAACAGCAAACACTTCCTGGCTTGATTACTAATCAGCTTCCCAACCTGCAGGCATGGAACATCCCGTTCACAAAACTCCACTGCAGTGGAAGCTGATACATGACTAACAAACAGCTCAATACAATAAGGTGTGAGGGACACCACATTTACTGACTGTATAACTGTTAGTCACAAAATCTAACGTACCTCAGGAAGTGTGCTGACGAGCGTGAGACCTCACCCCCTCCTCTTTCACAGACTGTGCATCAAACCTGGACGTTCTCAGCATCCGCTGTTGATGAGATGGCTCCCGAGACGACGATCTCACCCGTCTGGTCACAAGGTCGAGTCTCTGGCAAATACACACTGTGCCCTCCAGTCTTAAATGCCAACATGTTCCAATCCATCCAGATGCACCACAGCTGTGAGTCCTGACGAGTCGCAGGTGATCAGGGTGAGGTCCTGACAGCCTCAGCAACACAGCCACTCAGTCCCAAACGCACGCCACCTGGGAGGAAACCAAAAGACAAACAAACCGGCAGCCAGGCCCCCCCAGCCATATAACACCAGCAGAGAGCAATACTGTAGGAAACAGGTGGTTACATAGAGTAAATCTCCTGAATTTACAAGTCTGACAGTTAGGGACACTTTTTCATCATCTAGTCAGCAGATGTCAGTGTCACACTTTGGTAATCGTGTCATTTACCACAGTACAGTGAAGACCTATTGGCAATAGGAAAAATAAAGTCTGCCTTCTCGATTTCAGTATAAGCCCGTCTGACAAAGACATACAGCTCTGTGTCTCAAATGTTAACAAGAAAGTTCCACCAGAAAAAACCCGGTCTTCCCAGAAGTTTAAAGTAATTCTATCCGAGATCTTACTACTAAAAGATGGATCACTGGAGGTTATGTATCGCCTACACGCCTTCAAACACCTAACACTCCATTTATCTGCCATTAGCCGAGTTAAAGTGCAGGGAAAGACACTTAATTTGACATATTTCTTCTTTTTTTCCTTTTCAATTTTAGGTTTTATTTCTTTGGCAAACTTAAAGGTTTGTTACTAATTTCTCATCATGATTGTCTCATCAGCTTGCTGGCATGACATGTTGGTGTCACATCATATTACTAACAGCCACTGGATAAACCTACCAACCCAAATACACTGGCAGGTCTGTATGGTGTGAAGAGAAATTATCTTTTTTTTTTCTTCCCTCCCTTTTACTTCCTCTGGTAGTCAGCTCTCCTCTGCCTGCAGAGGATAGAGCTCTACCATTCATGGTTGTCTGTCTGCTACAAAACACAGAGACACGAAAATCTTTGATTTCAGACTTTACAAATGTTTTTAACTGTTAATCTTTATTCACTATGCCCGCAAAAATATGTTAGCGGTCTAAACGTTATCAGAACTAAATTCATCGGAAGCTAATTGGTCCGCTGATGGTTTTCAAAGTTATGTGGAAAGCTAATCCGCTCATGAAAGCGTTAGCTTTGATAATTAGCGGTTAGCGGAACGGTGCCCACCACTGCCTCTGAGTATAACAATTTTGGTCAATTCTACATTAACTGAATTAGAGTGAGAGATCATTTTAATGGTAAACTAAAATATGGCCAGATTTTACTGTCATTGCAATTCTGCTACCACAAAATTGCACTTTACTACTACAATCCAAAAACATGTACTCACATGTTACTGTATGTGTACAGTGGTCCCTCGTTTATCGCGGGAGTTACATCTAAAAATAGCCCGCAATAAGCGAAATCCACGAAGTAGTCAGTGTTATTTTTTACAATGATTATAGACGTTTTAAGGCTGTAAAACTCCTCACTACACACTTTATACACTTTTCTCAAACAGGCATTAACATTTTCTCACTTTTCTCTCGTGTGTAAACGCTCTCGAAGTTCACACCTTAGTAGAAAAATAAGACCAACCTGTTTTCAGGCCCAAACATTTTTTTGAGAAATAAAAATAGAACATTTTCCTACAAATAATTATGATGGCTTTTAGAACTAACAAACTTAATTTTAACGATCAACCTACAAGGTTGGACACATAAGAAATTATTAATAGTGACTGACCAGCATTTCACAGTTCCTCTGATCACGCCTCTTCGTTCTGGCGCCGCACCGCTGTCACGCCTTTTTCCACTGAGTCACACCTCGGTGCAGGTGTCTTTTTCCGAGTGAAGAACAAGGTTATGGGTAGTTGTTGGCACTCTTTTTTCTTCTGGGCGAGAAGATTCTTATAAACAGACATGCAGAACACAATGCGCGTACTCTCCCTGTTATGTGTCGGACGCAGCTCGGAGAACTGACCAGCGTTTGAAGGACCCAGTATGAAATAAGCAGAGCACGGTACAAAGGCTAACTGAATTTAATACATAACAGTGATACAAAAAATAACAAAAGAAAGTGCGGTCTGGCGTGGTGCGCTCCCAGCAGCGCTAACGGTCCGGAGCCAGAAGCTGTTCGGACCCAAGGACCCCGCCGACACCCCCCAGGTGGCCGCAACAAACCGAGTCTGTGAAAGAAGGAACCATTATGTGAGTCCACACTCTACACACAGAGAGAACACTTAAAGGTGTACAAACAGCAAACACTTCCTGGCTTGATTACTAATCAGCTTCCCAACCTGCAGGCATGGAACATCCAGTTCACAAAACTCCACTGCAGTGGAAGCCGATACATGACTAACATACAGCTCAATATAAAAAGGTGTGAGGGACACCACATTTACTGACTGTATAAATGTTAGTCACAAAATCTAACGTACCTCAGGAAGTGTGCTGACGAGCGTGAGACCTCACCCCCTCCTCTTTCACAGACCGTGCATCAAACCCTGGACGTTCTCTGCATCCACTGATGATGAGATGGCTCCCGAGACGACGATCTCACCCGTCTGGTCACAAGGTCGAGTCTCTGGCAAATACACACTGTATACTCCAGTCTTAAATGCCACCATGTTCCAATCCATATAGATGCACCTCAGCTGTGAGTCCTGACGAGCCGCAGGTGATCAGGGTGAGGTCCTGATAACCTCAGCAACACAGCCACTCAGTCCCAAATGCAAGCCACCTGGAAGGAAAAACAAAAGACAGAAACAAAAAGGCAGCCAGGCCCCCAGCCATACAACACTCCCTTTGCGGTGCCGCGACCGGTCTGCTTGATGAGGACGCAGAACACAATACGCTGTAAAAAAAAAAAAAAAAAAAAAAAAAAAAAGCATGCAAAATTGGACAAAAAAAAAAAAAATCTGCAAAACTGCGAGACCGCGAAAGGTGAACTGCGTTATAGCGAGGGACCACTGTACTATCTAATAGGACAGGATCATCCATTTTTGTTTAAACACCTAATCATAAATGTTCGATAGCCTGTTTGCGTCAGTCTTTGATCACATGTTCTTTTTATATACTGCCTCAGTCAGACACAAAATCATTTTTAGTGTCAACATTAACTAGTCACTCACAAATTTCACATACTTGAAGAGCAAAATCCTGCATCATAAAGTGAACCCTGTTCTGGTTTTGTGAGGTTGATAGCTTCAAACTTGTTCACACTCCAGTAACTGTTCACCACTCGACAAATGTAAGCCACATTTAGACGGAAAAGCATCTCTGCACAGAATAAAACAGCCGGAGGGAGGATGTGCAGGATCGGGGCAATGACACAGCGGCTGACTGGAAGGTTTACCAGCACCCAGGCTGGACTGAATCCAGATTATCTCTACAGCTCAGGACACAATCCTGGCGCTACTATTCACCAGCCAGACTGTAGAATTGCAATGCGAGAGACGACAGCTGTAGAAGAAAGCGCACCATCACCAGCATAAACAAGCAAAGATGTCCAAAGATAGTAACGCTATAGTTTGCCACCCGTCTCTCCCTCAGTATGAGCCTGTGTATTTTTTACTGCAATCCTACCTGAACCCAAATAATTAAAGAGGTAAACAAAATAAAATAAAATAAAAAAAAACTGCCCTCATTAGCACAGTTGGCTTTGTAGGGTAGGAGTTGAATGACCAATAGTACAAAAACCAGGGTTCAATTCCAGGTCTGTGCTACGGGTTACCCGTCTCTGCCTTTACACAAGGCAATTCATCTTTAAGTTGTTAGCCTCAACAACTTAATCACAAAATTTCAAAACACAACCACACAAGTAAGAATGAACAGTGACAAAATGGTAAACCTTCAACCTATAATGGGTAAATATATTCTTTTTGTAAAGCCTTTTAAAACCAACCAGTGTACCAAGTATTTTAATATTATCAGGACAGTTATTCCAAATATTAACACCCCTGATGGAAACACAATGACTTTTAACAGTAGTACGGATCTTCAATTTCTCAAATAATAATGTTCCTCTCAAACTGCTGGAGTCTCTCATTTTAAACAGATTCTGGACATGTAGAGGCAAACGCTTATTTTTAACTTTATACATAATCTGTATTGTACTATAATCAACCAAGTCCCAGAATTTTAAAATTTGCAGCCAAGCAAATAACAAATTTGTTGGCTCTCGATATGGTTTATTACTGATAATTCTTATAGCTTTCTTTTACAACAGAAAAACTGGTTTAGTATTAGTTCTATATGTATTTCCCCAAACCTCGACACAATATGTCATATATGGAACAAGTAATGCATGATATAAAGTGGTCAATGCATGTTGAGTTAGGAAGTCCTGGGCTTTGTGCAGAATTGCACAAAGCCCAGGACTTGTTAAATGAATATAGGCAAGAACAACAGGTTAATCCAGGACGGTAATGATGATGTGATGGAGTGTAAAAGCCAGAAAAATTGTGGTGTTATGTTTCAACTTTTTTGTGACTTTCTTTTTACTTGTCTTTTTTATCTCTTTGATTGATTGATTGAAATGTTTATTTCAAATATCAAGGCACAAAATAAATAACAACAATAATAATATAAAATATAAAGAAAACCAAAATCAATGGATATTCGAAAAGGAAAGAGAAGTAAAACCCCTTGTCCTTAAGTGAATAACATAATTAAGTTATACACAAGATATATGCATTAATACATATAAACATACATACATAATCAAATACATTCATCTATCAGCACATGTATAGTCCCACATATAAATCCACATGTACCATATAAGCATAATACAAAGAAACACCACAAAAAAGACTAGCAAGGCTAGCCAAAGCAAGGAAAGAAAAGAACTGAGCAGAAATAACAAAAAAAAACAAAAATAAATAAATAAATTAAAAATGATAATAACAATAATACTAACTAGACATTTACCCCTATAACATCTGGTGCTTGGCCACACCCCCTTCATCCACATACCTTTTGAAAATCTTATTTTTATACAGCTTTCTGTCTTCAAGCTTTCAGCTTTCTTGTGTGAGTGTGCATGGGGGGGGGGGGGGGGGGGGTTAAATAGTTTGTGAAGAAGACAGAATTGTGTTATAGGATAAATGTGTTATAATGTATTGTAGAAATGGGGTAGGGTAATATAAGTTTATACTTCTGCCTACTCCTTCTCAAGCATGACAATGTGAACATGTGAATGCTGTAGATATGGATAGCTTTGTTTGAAATGAATGAATGAATAAATAGTCTACATTCATGTAACCACAGCTCTGTACCAGTGACAAACTGGTTTAAACTGGGTAAATGTGAAAAGCTGAATATCCATTTGTTTATGTCCTTGGTGACGCCTTTTACAGGGGATGTTTCTTCCCTTGCTCCGCTCAAACTCTTTGAATTTATTCCAAATCTTCTGGCTCCATGCGTGTGACACTTATGCAACATCGCTGTTTGCACTGCCACAACCTTTTCCAAACAAAGAGCCATTTTCCTTTAAGACAAGAAAATTGTCAGGACACCCGCACGCTAAACAACAGAAACGGCCCCGTGGAAAGCATTAGCAGGCACTGATGAAATAAAAAGGCGTAAGTGCATCTTTGGGATAAAAGTGGAGCAAGTCAGAGTTTAATGTCCTCCATGAGTCAGCGTGGCAGCTGGTGGGGAAGCATGTTTGGCTGATGATGATTCCTTATCTGCTCCGATTACAGTGGACGGCCTGAAGCAGAAAAGAGCTGCCACTTGTTTATGGTCTGGAGTTTATAAGAACATGATAGGCTAAAGAAATATGACAAAATACCAGTAAGAATGGCATCTCAAGTCCTTTAAATGTTTGTGAAGATGAATGAGATGAAGAAAGCTCATTTGAACCATAAATGAGTAAGACGTCATTGATACATTCCAGAAGAACGAGGCAGGGAAACTCCCAAAACACTGTGTGAGATAAGATTCATGTTTGACAAACAGAAACTCATGACATCATGGCTGCATTTAATCTGTGTTATCAGTGACTGAGCAATTACCATTACTGCAGTACATACATTAGTACACAGTACGAGGTCTGTTAGAAAACTATCCGACCTTTTTATTTTTTGCAAAAACCATATGGATTTGAATCACGTGTGACTGCATCAGCCAAGCTTGAACCTTCATGTGCATGCGTGAGTTTTTTCACCTCTGTCGGTTGCATCATTCGCCTGTGGGCACGCTTTGTGGGAGGAGTGGTCCAGCCCCCTCGGCGGATTTTCATTGTCAGGAAAATGGCTGAGCGACTGACGCTTTGCCGCATCAAAATTTTTTCAGAAACTGTGAGAGACAGCCAAGTGGAAACCATTCGGAAAATTCAGTTGGCTTTCGGTGAAGATCTTATGGGCATCACGCAGATTAAGGAGCATTAAAACCGGATTAAAGACGGCCCACAGCAGCTGAGAGCGTGCCGCGCTTCGAGCGGCCATCGACAGGCTGAAACGACCAGAGATCATTTCCAAAGTGAAGGCTGTGTTGAACCGGGACGTCGTCTGACTACCAGAGAAATGGCAAGAGAGGTGGACATAGCACTTTTTTGGCACATTACACTGTTACAGGAGATTTTGTAATGAAAGACGTGCGGCGGAATTCGCGCATGAGGACGGAGCCGCTAATGGCACAGAACAAAAAGCACCTCCGTGTTGGAAGTCTCACGGAACATACCCAGCTCTTCCACCATTCGGAAGATTCAGACGGCTTTGGGTGGCTTTTCAGTCGAGTGAGTATCCGAGAAATTGTCAAAGATCTGGGCATGCCACAACATGTCCTGTGAGACCAACACGGAAGTGCTTTCGTTCCGCGCCATTAGCGGCTCCGTGGCGATTCCTCCGCTCCTGTTTTCATGACAAAATCTCCTTTAACAGTGGAATGTGCCGAAAAAGTGCTATGTCCACCTTTTCTGCCATTTCTCTGGTAGTCAGACAACGTCCCGGATCAACACAGCGTTCAGTTTGGAAATGATCTGGTCGTTTCAGCCTGTCGATCGCCACTCGGAGCACGGCGCGTCCTCCGCCATTGTGCGCCGTCTTTAAACCGGCTGTAACACTCCTTAATCTGTGTGATACCCATAAAATCGTCCCTGAAAGCCACCTGAATTTTCCGAATGGTGTCCACCTGGCTGTCTCTCACAGTTTCTGGAAAAATTTGATGCAGTGCTGCTCCAGCCGTTCAGACATTTTCCTCACAATGAAAATCCGACGAGGGGGGAGGACCAGTGCTCACTTAAAGCCTGCTCACAGGTGAATGACGCAACCGACAGGCGTGGAAAAACTCACGCATGCACACAAAGGTTCAAGCTTGGCTGATGCAATCACACGTGATTCAAATCCATATGGTTTTTGCAAAAAATAAAAAGGTTGGATAGTTTTCTAACAGACCTCGTATTTCCCGTACCTAGTGTTTCTTCATTTTTCATTCTCTTGATTAGTCATGCCTAGGTATTTGTTTGCCTTCTATTTGCACATTCTACTTTGCGCTACTGTTGCGCACAATTCTATATCACTGTTTGTGATGCTGCAACAAAGGAATATCTGAAATACTATTATTATTATTATAATACATATATCCATGAAAACATCAGCAAACAAAATGTTAGAAATGGATTTGATTAATAATAATGATATTAACAACAACAACAATAATATTGATAATACCAATAATGACAATAATTATAATAATAATAATGAGGTGTGGTATCTTGTGGTTGGAGTACTGATGTTCTGTACAGGAAGACACTGGTTCAAGTCCAGGCTGGCAACAGGCACTGACATTCAAAGACGTGCAAGACATTCAGAAAAAGACAGGAAGTGAACGCAGCAACAAGTTACTGCACCATAAAATATTTCAAACTAATTAAAGTAAGGTCCTTCAGCTTCTCCCTTGTGTTCACTCGGGGTCGTCACAGCAGATCCGAGGTGGATCTGCATGTTGATCTGGCATACATTTGATGCCAGATGCCATTCCTGACTCAACTCCACATTACACAGAGAGTGAGCAGGGGTGGCCTTGAACCAGGACCCTTCTGTGACTGAAAATTCAGAAATTGTGCATCATGCAACTTTTGGCTGTTGCATCACCAGCTATACAGTGTCACTGAGGAGAGGAACACAGTCATTGTCTAAATAATTATGTATCTGACTGTACTTCATTTACGGCAGTTTACAGAAAACAGAAGTCCTCTCAAATGACACAACTGTCAGACGTGAAGAAAGACACTCGATGGCTCACAATGTTCTGATATGGCTAATGTTGTAAAATGTTAACGTCTCCTTTCAGGCCAGTCAGACAGAGGAGCTTCAACAAAAGAAAGAAGAGAATTACTTCCCATAGTGGCTAGAAATTTGCATGTACCGTTTACGGAAATCCCTGCACGTCTGACCACAAATGTAAGAGGATTATCTCTGCAACAAGGCTTATCTATCAACAAAATGAAACAACAGATAAAAAAAAACATGAGATTTGTGTTCTGCACAAGATGGCCATTGTGCAAACTCAGCACCAGCCCATCGAGACATGAAGACAACCACAGTGTTTATTGATTCTCTGGAGTTTCCACTGGATTTCTTGTTTTTAAAGACAGTCCTGTGTTTAAAAGTAAATTCTATTCTATAATGCCTCTACACTTACAGTGCAGCAACTACAGAAGGCCCATGAGAGGTCATTAAATAAAAGACTTTCAATTTTTATATTTTACAAAAATATGTTTTGTTTTTTTTAAGTAATAAAACAGTCATGGGATTTAAATTATATCTTACTTTCCATTTATGCGACTAAGTTCAACATATTGTTTTCCAAGGAACAAAAAGTTCCCGGCATCAACCAGAAACAAAGAAACAAAAACAAAAAACAGTATGCGGAGGGTCAAAATGTGAGCTTCTTCTGCAAAGAGATAGCGAAGCTTGAACAGTGGTGTAAGTGCATTCACGTTATGGGAGACTATTGAAAAATAATGAAGGAACAATCTTTCTCCTGGGTGAGTCCAAGAGCCACCACGTAGCTTGAAGACATGCCCACATGGAGTGAAGCCAACATTTACTGTCAATATGGATGCTTCTGATAGAAAAAAAAACCCCTGCCTTAAATCTTATAAAAGATTTAATAAACCCTCTGCAGATTAACAGATTTTTTAAAACAGGAAAAAAGACACCCTGTGTGTCCTGCAGTGACTTATTCAATGTGGTTTCTCACATCACAGCAAAACCTCAGAGCCCTGCAGCTCTGTGAGCAA